>NC_081413.1:286681519-286988472 GCF_030272615.1 Cryptomeria japonica
GGGTAGAGTATACCTTTTTGACTCAATGCCCAATGAAGAGTTTCCTTTCTGTTCAAGTTGCCCTGTCCAAGTAATTTCCTTTTGGTCTACTTCCCCAAAGATCTGGAATCCTGCTATCCCTGCAAGAGACATACATCCCTAGTTAGAGCCACTGTTGGCACCTTCTAATTTTTGAAGAAATTTAGAGGTTTCCATATAAAATTTGTTAAGGTATGAAAAAGTACACCACTGAAAGCTATTTGAGAGGGCCCTTTTGCGAGCTAATAAGTTGGGATCTAGTAAACTTCATGAGAAATCACTTGGAGAATGTGTTAGACAAATTTCATTAAGTCCATATATCTATTTGCAAGCTCCTACAATCAGTTTAACATGTTTTTGATGCACCTACTTTTAGGGATTTGCACAAATCTGCATGGTTCACATTTCTAGGAAAGCCTGAGTAGCCTACTTTGGAGGCTTATACCTTGCACCTTGTTAATTGTCATGAAGAAATTCTTATTCTCTGGTGTTCCCTACAAAATTATGTACTACCCTGATCATTTTTCAGATTCCCATGATTTTATTTGACCTGTTTGCCAAGCCAAATCATTTGCAATTTGTTGTTTTATGCAAATCAGATAGTGTCAAACAACAATTCAATACCCTTTTTAGAATTTTGTATTTCACACCCGGTTGACCTGAAATCAAAAGTGGTAGTTTACCATGACTCTCTATAGGTTTGTCTACCATCTACCCAATTTGTAGCCCCCAAGCTCTTCATTTGGTTAGTTTTCAAGGCTCATTCCATATGGACTTTTTAGTGTTTTAGAAACAACATGTTCAGAAGTTGCAGAGTAGGCAACTTTGAGGGTGAATAATTTTCACATGTGATCAAATTAGATCAATCCCTCTTGCATACATAACCAAGGTACCTAAGTATACTAGTGTGTCGGATGGCAGCCCCTGAGATGGCGATTTGACATTTTTCCTAATCAGTGATTGGAGCTGCTTCAATTTGTTTACACAAGTGCAACTTTTCAAGTTGGCCAAGTGGGCCACTTTGAGCATTAATATCTTTCACCTGGATGATTATTTTCTCAAACCAATTGGTCCCTAAGATTCCTTGTAGTTAAATGAGTGTGTGTGCCATTTTCCAGCTCTTCATGATTTCATCTAATATGTTTTTAGAATTGTTTTGAAACTAGGTTTGAAGAGGTTTCTGGTAGGTTTTAGTGCAGAAACAACTAAGTAGTGATCTTTGGGGATTAATATATCATGTCTTAGGAATCATCAAGCAAAATTTTTTGTGCAAGGTGATTAACAATATATCAGGCTATGTGCCTGTCAAGTGGCACGGTCCCGAGTGGCCATTTGAGTGGTTTTTGAAGGCAATTTCTGGGGTTACAGAGGTGGTTTTGGTCATTTTTCCAAAACAGTAAAAACTAAGTTTCAATGATTAAATTTTTGCAGATGATTGATCCGAATGGATGTTCTATTGGTTCCAGATCAGTTTTAGGGCCCCGTTGTTTGAGAACGAATTATTTTTTAGCTAGGCCCGCCAGGGACAGAGCTTGCCTTACCAAGTAGTGAAGTTATATTTGCAAGGTCGATGGTAATATTTTATTATTTTAATCATTATTATGATTTAAATAATAATTACATATGGGGTAAATTGGGAAAAAAGTTCAAGAAATTATTTAATAATGTTTTGAGATAACATTATTAAACATATTATTTGGTATTCAAAATATCATTTAAGTCATTTTATAATGATTTTAAATGAAAATGTGTATAACATTTGGTGGGCCCGAAAGTAAGAATTTAAAATCAAGTTTTCGTATAACAGGGGGTGATGAATTATTTTAAAGCAAATTAGAGATTTTCTTTTCCTTATTAAATGTTAACTCCCGTGCAAC
Source organism: Cryptomeria japonica (assembly GCF_030272615.1). Classification (NCBI taxonomy): domain Eukaryota; kingdom Viridiplantae; phylum Streptophyta; class Pinopsida; order Cupressales; family Cupressaceae; genus Cryptomeria; species Cryptomeria japonica. Next base: position 286,683,415 of record NC_081413.1, read on the forward strand.
TTTCTTTTAATCTGTACTTTCTCGTGATCCCGTGATGGGAAGAAGCGAGGCAAATAATCATTGTGACATTGTGGGAGGATAGACTATGCCCTAATTTGTGAGTACGGTGGTGCACTAGTGTTTCTGTTTTGTCTCATGGCTGCTATGGTTGTAGGTATCCTCAGCAACAAAGTATGTCGAATGGGAAAGCACTGTTTAGGTGTGTGAATTGTTTAAAATGAATGCCTCAAAGAATCGTGATCTCATGAAATAAGTAATGCTTGCAGGATAAAAAGTGGGCAGGTTGAAAAGACTTTAGAAAAATTTTGAGCAAATGAATTTGGTGGGTTTTATGATTGTCATGATTGCAGATTATATATCAAACGATTTTGGTGAGAAAATATTTAGAAACGTCCAAGAAAATATAATCACAGATATATCATTTCCCATGGACTCTTCTAGCAATGCGAAGTGTGATGAATAGAGAGCGATGGAATAGGGTATTGAAATTCCATCTTCCAGAGGACATATAGAATTTGCAATGAGCGCCTTGGTATATATGTATGTTGGACATGTAATTAAAAGATACACACAAAATGGACTTGTTAAAGATATTTTGGGTACCGAGCAAATGTTTATTGTGTAGGTTGTAAAAGCCAAGTTCCACTGATAGTTCTGATACTTATTGTAAGTACAGTTCCAATAGCCAACAAGATGAGGGGGGGGTGAATCATACAAACTTAATCTTCCATAAAAATATCAGATTTGACCTCGGTAACATATACTACAGTTTTATAACCAAAACTGCTAAACATGCAAACTCAAAAGCATATAAACATCATAAACCTCATAACACCAGATTTAACGTGGAAACCCAAATAGGGAAAAACCACTGTGGGATTTCGGACCCACTAGGAAATATACTCTTCTAGAGTATGCCTCGGTTAAAAGAAAATCCTGTTAAAGATTACAAACACATTGCTAGATGTGACCCAATTAAGGGATTTCCCTCAGATCTATTAGGATCTTCACCTTGTTAGAAGTGACCTTGTTAAAGGATTTCGAACACTCAATCAGAATGTCACCTTGCTAGAGGGTTTTACAAATAAGACTGTTAAGTCCACTCAGTTAAGAGGTTTTCTGTCACTTTCACAAAATAACAGTAATAAAAATCTATCTACAACTTCACATCTAAAATGCTAAAGAAGATTCTTATTTGCTCAATAAAATCTAGACATAGAACTAATCTTGTGCATTTGCTGAGCTTCTATACTCTGTTATTCAAATAGGTCTTCAAGCTTCTGTGCTCGGTAATCACTATGTAGCATCCCTGTGCATACATTTGCCCGCATGCATTGTTTATCAACATTTCCCTATTTATAAACAATTTGCCAATCGCTTAATCTCCTTGATCACACTTCCCATGATCAATCATAGCCATCAGATCTTCAAACTTGTCCAGGTTCAATGTATCCTTTGATCTGAAAATTGTTTTACCCTACCTTGGAACTTGCATACATTTCTTGGAACTTGTGCTAGGGTATTGCAGTTCAATCTAAGTTGTAGATCTTCTTGCCGATTTTCCTTTGCCATAGATTCTTTAACAAACTTCATGCACGGCATACCAATCATTTAATCAGTTCCAGCCCATCAGCTTCCTTCATTAAATAACGCATGTAACCATTTAATGTATTCTGTTACAGCTCAGTTACAACTTGGTAACAACTCGATGAATACTAAACTTTACTCGGCAGACATTCTGCCTTCATTAACCGATAGCGATAACCTTAGGGTTTACCGAGTAGGTTCCTTAGGGTTTACCAACTAGGTTCTTTGCTCGGTAACATAGTATAGTATTAACCTTACAATTTACAACATATGTATGATGTTAAAACAATCTAAACATCATGATCTCATCATTGTCTGACTCAGTAATAGTTGTCCATTCAATACCTTATTCATCCCCTTATTCATCATATTTTTTCTATGTCTTTTAATGATATCTTTATACTCATCAAATCATACTTCTCAAGATATGGCAACATCATACTGAATTAGAAAATCAATTTCTTGACATCAATGACAAAATAATAATATTAAGATAGTAAACATCCTTAATCAATTATATCCATAATCATCAACAACCTTCTCAATATCCTTATTGAAATGCCAACAATCTCCCATTGTCTGTTATAATGCCAAATGCCAACTATCTTTCCCTTTGGCATTGATGGCAAAACCAATTGATTTGACTTCATATGATTCAGATTGCTGAAATGCTCTTTTCCTATACTCAGACTTCTCCCCCATACATTAGACTTATCCTCTTTTCTCCAGTCTTCTCCCCCTTTTTCTTCAATCTTCTTCAGTCTTAATCTTCTTTAGTCTTCTCCCCCTTTGACAACAATGCCAAAAAGTAAAGAACTAAAACATAATTTCTTCCTGTATGAAGTGAATTCCTGCTGTAATGTGTCAACTTAGTCTCGGTTAGAGCATTTTGTCTTCAATTCCTGTTTCCTGTATTGTTTCTTGTACACCTTTAGAAAACCTCCTAAAGTGTGTAAATCAACATCAACTCCTAAAAGATATTTTGTAGAGTCATCAAATTGATGCTTTCACCAAACTCGGTCAGTGAGTAGAAGATAGGGGTAGGACCCCTAACTTACTTCTGAGATATTCAAAAGTGTCCCTTGGTAGTGGCTTGGTGAAGATATCTACTATTTGCTCCTTTGTGCTAGCATATTCCAACACCACTTTCTTCTCTTGAGCTTCTTCTCTAAGATAATGATATTTGATAGAGATGTGCTTTGTCTTAGAGTGCATAACAAGATTCTTTGAAATGTTAATGTCACTAGTATTGTCACAAAATATAGTTACTGGCTTGGTAACTTTCTCATTTATACCTTCCAATAGTTGTTTGATCCATGCTATGTTGGTACAATTCAATGTTGCAGCAACATATTCAGCTTTTGTTGTTGACTGTGAAACACATCCTTGTTTCTTGCTAAGCCAACTCACTAGTCTTTCTCCTAAAAAGAAAGCTCCTCCACTTGTGCTTTTTCTATCATCAATGTTGCCTACCTAATCAGCATCAGTATACACTTTTAAATCAAAATCATTTCCTTTCGGATATACTAAGCCATATTCCTTGGTGCCTTTCAATTATCTAAAAATTCTTTTGATTGCTGTCATGTGTGTTTCCTTAGGATCTGCAGAGAATCTTGCAACTATACCTACTCCATGTGCTATGTCTGGTCTGCTGTGAACAACATATTGTAGCTTTCCAATCATGGATCGGTAAAGTGTCTCATCAACAGATGCAGATTCATCACTCTTTGATAGTTTACAGTTGGTAGTCATAGGAGTACTTACTAGTTTTGAATCATCCATTCCAAATTTCTTCAAGATTTCCTTTATGTACTTGGATTGAGTAATGAAAATCTCATTTTTCATTTGCAGTATCTATAAACCTATAAAATACTTTATCTCACCGATTAATGACATCTCAAATTCTTTGCTCATTTCATTTCCAAAGTTCTTTCATAAAGAGTCATTTCCACAAAATATAATATCATCAACAAATATGGTTGAGATCAGTATTCCATTTTCATCATTCTTCATGTACATATTGATGTTCTCACTTGTCCTTATAAAACCAATCTGAATCAAATAAGAGTGCAATCTTTCATACCATGCTCTAGGTGCTTGTTTCAAACCATATAATGCTTTGTTCAATTTACATACCTGATCTTTATTCTTGTCTTCAACAAATCCTTCAGGTTGTTCAATAAAAACTTCTTCTTCTAATATTCCATTCAGAAATGCAGATTTGACATCCATTTGATATACCTTGAAGTTTTTGAAAATAGCATATGCCAACAATGTTCTTACTCCTTCAAGTCTAGCCACAGGTGCAAAAGTTTCACCATAATCATTTCCTTCTTCTTGAGCATAACCTTTGCATACTAGTCTTGCTTTATTTTGAATGATCTCACCTTTTTCATTTAACTTGTTTCTGAAAATCCATTTTGTACCGATTACATTTTTGTCCTTTGGTCTTGGGATTAGTGTCCATGTGTCATTCTTCTTGATTTGATCAATCTCTTCTATCATAGCATTTATCCAATCTTCACTATTAAATTCCTCTTTCACTATTCTCGGTTCAAATTCAGATATCAGACATGTGTTCTGTCTCAGTTTGTTCCTTGTCATCACTGGATCATCCTTATCTCCTATAATCTAACTTGGTGCATGATGTCTTCTGATATACTTGGCTAATACAGGCTCGGTAGGCTTTGTGTGATCTTCTTCATCACTCGGTAACTGGATATTCTCTTCATTTTCTTCAACTGTTTTCTCGGAAGGACTTGTCAATTGAATATAGACAAATTCATCATAATCTTCTGGTTCTTTGGAATTTCCTTCATCATTTCTTTTTGCAAATTCATCAATTTTCACATTTGCACTTTCTACTATTTTGTTAGATTATTTGATCAAACATTTAAATGCTTTGCTTCTAGAAGAATAACCTAGAAATGTTCCTTCTTCACTTTTTTGATCAAACTTGTCATTTCTATCATCTTTATGTACATAGCATCTACTTCCAAAGATTTTAAAATAACTTACATTAGGTTCTTGTCATACCAGATTTCATATGGTGTCTTCAAAGTACCTTTCTTCAGTTGTACTCGGTTCAAGGTGTAAACTGTTGTGCTTATTGCTTCTCTCCAAAATGTTTATGGCACTTTCTTTTCAATCATCAAGGTTTTGGCACAATCCACAATAGATCTGTTTCTTCTCTTAGCAATTCTATTTTGTTGTGGAGTTCTCAGTGCAGAGACTTGTCTTTTAATACCATGATCATTGCAGAATAAGTTGAACTCATCAAATGTGAACTCTCCTCCTCTATCTGATCTAAGACATTTCTGTTGTCTTCCTGTTTCATTTTCAACTCTTGCCTGGTACCATTTAAACATTTGAAAAGCTTTTGATTTTTCTTTTAAAAACATTACTAACATCATCCTTGAGTAATCATCCACAAATAATATGAAATATTTGTCACCATAATAACTTTGAACTTTCATAGGACCACAAAGATCAATGTGCACAAGATCTAAACTTCCCTTAGAAGTGTAAGACTTACTTCTAAAGCTTGATCTTGTCATTTTACCCATCTGGCATCCTCGGCACATAACATTCTCAGGCTTTTCAAGACTCGATAGACCTCTTACTCAGTGCTTCTTACTTATTTTGATCAGATTATCAAAATTTACATGACAAAACCTTTTATGCCATAACTAGGTATCATCTATCTTTGCATATAGACACTTGCTCCAAGTTGAGTCAAGGTGAAATGTATTACCTTTTGTTTGTGTCCTGGTAGCAGCTAACTTTCCATGCTTGTCATGAACTTTGACAATTCCTTTCTGAAATTCTATTCGGTAACCTATATTGTTTAGTTGTGCTACACTCAACAAATTGTATTTCAGACCTTCAACCCAATAAACATCATTGCATCTTGCATTGTTAAGAAGTGTTATAGATCCTTTACCTCTTACTGGACATGGTGCATCATTACCAAATCTTACATAGCCTCCATCATAATCTTCTAACATAACAAACTTGTGTTTATCACCTGTCATATGATGTGAGCATCCACTATCTATGATCCAAGAATCATTAGTATTTATGTGAGATATTAGGGATTTTTCTTCATACCTTTCTTCATCTGATCCACCTTTGATAGCCACATAAAATACTTCCTCTGTATCAGTTTCATCTGATTTATCATCGTTGGATTCCTCATCAGCTATTAAGCATATCTTTCTATCTCTTCTTCTAAAGTCTCGGTGTCCTCTGTAATGATTATCTTTTTGTCTATCATCTTAGTAATCTCTCTTTTCAGCAGAATCTTTGTTAGGACAGTTAGAAGCCATATGTCCTATTTTATCACAATTGAAACATTTCAAAGGTAGTTTTCCTTTATACTTACCTTTGCCTCTCGGTAACCTTCTGGCTAATAGTGCTTCAAACTCTTCCTACTTTCTGATTTCCTCATACAGTTTGTGTACTTCTTCCATTTTCTTACAAAATCTTTCACTTGCTCCACTGTGATCTCCTTCAGAGTACTTATACGTTCTTTCATTGTAATCATTAGATTCATCAAGATGAAAAGAACTAAATGCATATTCAACTTTATTTACTGAAGATCCACTGTTATCAAAGTTACTTAACTCAAATGCATGTAGCTTACCAATGGTAGCATCTAAAGAAACTTGCATATTAGGTACAGACCTCAATTCATTGATTGCAGAGACTCGGATTGCATAAGCTGATAGAAGGGTTCTTAACAACTTACTTGTTATATCCTTTTCTTCAATAGTTCCACCTGCTCCTTTGATTTGATTGACAATCTCCTTTAGTCTTGCATTGTACTAGGTTATGTTCTCACCTTCATTCATCCTTATAGATTCAAGTTGTCCTCTTAGACTATCTACTTTTGCTCTTTGAACATGTTCATCACTGCCATATATAGATATGAGCTTGTCCCACATTGCCTTTGCATCATTGCAGCCTTCTAGATCATTAAACTCTGAGTCGGTCAATGCAGATGTTATTTCAATCATTGCTTGGATATGTTCTTGCTTTGCCTTTATTTCTTCCATAGTCAATGGAGAGGTGCTCAGTGTGATGAAATCATTCTCCAGATAATATACAGCATATTCTACACTTCCTGATAGGTGCAGCTTCATCCTTTTCTGCCATGTAGAGAAACTTGACTTGTTCAGCTTCGGTGCATCCCTCTTATACATCTTTGGAGCTTTGCCTCAAGTACCTTTAAACTTTTGATTCTAGAGTCCAAAGCTCTGATACCAATTGATAGTTCTCATACTTAATGTAAGTATAGATCCAATAGCCAACAAGATGAGAGGGGGGGGTGAATCATACAAACTTAATCTTCCATAAAAACATCAGATTCAACCTCAGTAACATATACTACAATAATATAACCAAAACTGCTAAACATGCAAACTCAAAAGCATATAAACATCATAAACCTCATAACACCAGATTTAACATGGAAACCCAAATAGAGAAAAACCATTGTGGGGTTCTGGACGCACTAAGAAATATACTCTTCTAGAGTATGCTCGGTTAAAAGAAAATCCTGTTAAAGATTACAAACACATTACTAGATGTGACCCAGTTAAGGGATTTCCCTCAGATCTGTTAGGATCTTCACCTTGTTAGAAGTGACCTTGTTAAAGGATTTCAAACACTCAATTAGATTGTCACCTTGCTAGAGGGTTTTAGAAATAAGACTGTCAAGTCCACTCGGTTAAGAGATTTTCTGTCACTTTCACAAAATAACAGTAATAAAAATCTATCTGCAACTTCACATCTAAAATGCTAAAGCAGATTCTAATTTGCTCAATACAATTTAGGCATAGAACTAATCTTGTCCATCTGCTGGGCTTCTATACTCTGTTATTCAAACAAGTCTTCAAGCTTCTGTGCTCGGTAATCACTGTGTAGCATCCCTGTGCATACAATTACCCACATGCATTGTTTATCAACAGTTCCCTATTTATAAACAATTCACCAACCGCTTAATCTCCTTGATCACACTTCCCATGATCAATCATAGCCAACAGATCTTCAAACTTGTCCAGGTTCAATATATCCTTCAATCTGAAAAATGTTTAACCCTGCCTTGGAACTTGCATACATTTCTTGGAACTTGTGCTAGGGTATTGCGATTCAATCTAAGCTATAGACCTTAGGGTTTACCGACTAGGTTCTTTGCTCGGTAACATAGTATAGTATTAACCTTACAATTTACAACATATGTATGATGTTAAAACAATCTAAACATCATGATCTCATCATTGTCTGACTCGGTAATAGTTGCCCATTGAATACCTTATTCATCCCCTTATTCATCATATTCTTTCTGTGTCTTTTACCGACATCTTTATACTCATCAAATCATACTTCTCAAGATATGGCAACATCATACTGAATTAGAAAATCAATTTCTTGACATCGATGACAAAATAATAATATTAAGACAGTAAACATCCTTAATCAGTTATATCCATAATTATCAACAACCTTCTCAATATCCTTATTGAAATGCCAACAATCTCCCATTGTCTATTATAATGCCAAATGCCAACAATCTCCCCCTTTGGCATTGATGGCAAAACCAATTGATTTGACTTAATATGATTCGGATTGCTGAAATGCTCTTTTCCTATCCTCAGACTTCTCCCCCATACATTAGACTTTTCCCCTTTTCTCCAGTCTTCTCCCCCTTTTTCTTCAATCTTCTTCAGTCTTCTCCCCCTTTGACAACAATGCCAAAAAGTAAAGAACTAAAACATAATTTCTTCCTGTATGAAGTGAATTCCTGCTGTAATGTGTCAACTTAGTCTCAGTCAGAGCATTTTGTCTTCAATTCCTGTTTCCTGTATTGTTTCTTGTACACCTTTAGAAAACCTCCTAAAGTGTGTAAATCAACATCAACTCCTAAAAGATATTCTATAGAGTCATCGAATTGATGCTTTCACCGAACTCGGTCAGTGAGTAGAAGATAGGGGTAGGACCCCTAACTTACTTCTGAGATATTCAAAAGTGTCCCTTGGTAGTGGCTTGGTGAAGATATCTACTATTTGCTCCTTTGTGCTAACATATTCCAACACCACTTTCTTCTCTTGAGCTTCTTCTCTAAGATAATGATATTTGATAGAGATGTGCTTTGTCTTAGAGTGCATAATAGGATTCTTTGAAATGTTAATGGCACTAGTATTGCCACAAAATATAGTTACTGGCTTGGTAACTTTCTCATTTATACCTTCCAACAGTTGTTTGATCCATGCTATGTTGGTACAATTCAATGCTATAGCAACGTATTCAGCTTCTGTTGTTGACTGTGAAACACATCCTTGTTTCTTGCTAAGCCAACTCACTAGTCTTGGAATAGGGTATTGAAATTCCATCTTCGAGAGGACATATAGAATTTGCAATGAGTGCCTTGGTATATATGTATGTTGGACATGGAATTAAAGGATACACACAAAATGGACTTGTTAAAGATATTTTGGGTATTGAGCAAATGTTTATTGTGCAGGTTGTAAAAGCCAAGTTCCACGCCATTTCTTCCAGCATGACGCTAGCATGGAGATATGAAAGACAAGGAATCGGGTGTGGCCATTCATCAAATCATTTGAAATAAATGATTTGGATATCTATATACGAACCTCCAGTAGTGAGAAGGATAGCGGCTTTTTGTTTGTAGAGAGCATATGCCAAATGTGGAACAAGAGGCAAGATGTATAAATGGTTTTCTGTGACATTTCAAAGAGATGTGCCTCGTGGTATATACTGGTTGCACAGTATACAAAGAATGGATTTGAGGAAAAGACTTTTGAAACTATCAAAACATAGAAGAATTTTATCAAGGTGTTGTAATTGCAGTTGCCAGACATGAAACTATGATAATTTTCAAATAAATATATTTGAAAGTATGAGTGCACATTGTGATGAGGAGGAGATGAAATTACAAAACAGTGCAATCTTGCAGACAGAGAAGATTTTGAAATGATGACTTTTGTGGGAAAAACATTTCATTGTTTTCAAAAGGTTTTCTAGTGACCAAAAGCATAAAATAAAGTAAAATAATTTTGTGAAATATAGACAGGAAGTAAATGTATTCTCATCAAAGTGTCACAATTAAAATATATCATTGAGGTGAAATAGTTTTGCAAAAGAAATGAAGTGCATAGGATGATAATTTCTCATTAACAATATCAGAAGGAAGTAGTAAAGTTTTAGTTAAAAGGTGAAATAGGAAAATTGCCCCATAATAAATAAAATTTGAGTATTAATGTGCAAGGAATTGGGTAAATCTTTTGCCAAAAGGAAATATAATGACTCATGGGATATACAAACTATTGCAAAAGATGAAAAAATCAAACTATTGGTGTATTTACTCAAAATAAAGATTTGTGTGCTAAAGATTTTAATTAGGGAATTACGTTGTATATTTGAGTCATAATGAGAGTGGAGCAAATGTGTTGAAAATTTGTATCCATTTGAAATAATGAGTCATTTTCTACAACATAGGACTAAGTTTAAGTAAATTGTTTTTACTCAAGAAAATATGGCTCAATAAAATGTGAAAAGTAAGAGTGAGTAGGTATTACTCATATAAAGTTGTTTTCACCTTAAAATTAAAATTATTCACTCAGGGGGGGATAAAATTCCAAAGAGTGAAATGCATTCAAAGAAACGAAAAAGTGTGAACGCAAGAGAATGTATGGGATAATTTCCAGCAGGGCAATTATTTGACCAAGTAAAAAGTGAATTCATATGAGAAACTAGGAAAAGGTTTTACCAAAGTAATGAGTCATTTTAACTCAAAGTGAGAGTTGTTTCAATTTTTATAAAGGATGAAGCACACTCACGAGAATAAGAATGTTGCAAGAATGATTTGATATTCCTTATATCAAAGTGAAAAAAAAGTTGTAAAAGATGCTTCCTATAAGTGAAATGTATTCACGAAGACACAATATGGACAAAAGGTATTTTCACCCAGAAACAGATTAAAATGTGTAAAAGGTGAATGCACATGGTGAATATTATTATTCAGAATAACCAGATTTTCACTAATAAAGTGAAATACATGTGCATATTTTTAACATATTCACAAAATATTAGAAAGTATTGTCAAGTGTCTTATTTGGCAAGAAAGTATAAAGTGAAATGTTTTTAGTTACAAACATAGGCAAATGGTGCGACAAATTATTATTCTCCCAGTAAAGAGTGCTTGCACGAGAATTGACCAAAGTGGATAATATTTTTAGTTAGAAGACATTTTGGAGAGTGCAGGAGAAGAAGAGGATATTTTCAGATGCATAAAGATGAAAGAGATAGGACACATGGCATCAACAAGGCAGATTTGAAGAAGACGGGTGGCTATAGTAGAAGGAATCTGGAATGTCTTTCCCTCCTATATCTTCTCTTCCTTTCTCATTGTAAAAGGTTCTAAAATTTTTCTCTTGTAGAGGATCTGCATGCAGTTCTTGTCCAGAGGTTTTAGATCCATGTAGTAGACTAGTTATTTTGAGCAGCATGTAATGTATTTTGCAAAGCAAATTTTATATTGAGTCCAGTGTTCAATTTTTTTGCAGGCATTTGAAAAATGGAATGTAAAGTGTTATGTGGCAGAAGTGGCATTTGGAATAAATGAAAATATGGTTCAGATCTAGCTTCTCTCCATTGTATGATTCTATCAGTTTTATGAGTAAAATCAACCAAGGGTTTATTTTACTCAGTGCATTGTTATGATGTATGTGGTTTTCTATTTATGCTTTGGCCCAAGGGGTCAATTAAATTTCTTAAATTTAGTTGTGAAATGATAGGGCTTATGCAAGGATTTAGGTAAGTAGTTCTGGATGTGAATAACTGATGAGATACACTGCAAGGCAGTGTTATCTTGGATCTAATAGCTACTAGATAAAATCTTGTCATATGTCATTTTATGTTTTTCACAGTTTCAAGTTGCCCAATGGAATGAGGCACTGATCATAGCTAGGAATTGTGTTTATAGTAAGTGTTGTTGTCAAAATCATTAGCTCTTGCTACATGCTTTGTTTGAATCAGAATATATTTTATTTTGTGTATGTGTGTTTATGAGCTGAAATATCTCATGGCTTTAAGAAGTTGAGGAACATTTTCCTTTTCAGTTGAGCCCATATGAGAACCATTAATTTTAATAACTTGAAGAGTTGTTCACTCTCATTGCTCCACTTTAAGTTTTAGATCAATGGATGATTAGTCATCATTTAGCATCCCCTTAATTTGTTGTTGAGCCTTTTGGTGAGATTATCTGTTTTATTTAATGTCATTTACAAGTGTGGTGCAAAGATTGTAAATGCATTAAGGGATCACCCTCCCTGGTTTTGTAGAGCCTAAAGTGTAGAAGGATCTTGTATCCTTGTTAATTTGAACCAAGTCCTTGAAATTTTTGATAATTGAGGTTGGCAACCTCATGAGAAGTGGAGAGATCAACTTGGTTGTTGCGTAAGCGTAAAACCCAATTTGGGAACCAACACAATCCATCAATTCATCCAAATCTAACTTCCCATAATATTCCAGTGGGCTAAAATGAGGTTTAGTGTTTACCCTACTCAGAACCCTCAAAAACCTTTCCTCATCCGGATCAACTGCCGATAGGTTTGCTTGTTCTGTTAGGGCTTCTTCTCCTTCATCTTCACTCACATCTTCAATATGTCGGCCTCTTCTCTGGGTTGTCTCCATGACTTCCAACGAGTCTTCTATACCTTACAACATCTCCATCACAACAAGGTTTGCATTCCCACATGCTCCACCATTCCTAGATCCTCTTCACGCCATCATTCATGCTAGTTCTCTGCAGCTACAAGTCAAATCTACAATCTGCCACCCTAAAACAAAATTTTAGGACACACAACCTCTAGATCGAAACTTTGCTCTGATACCACTTGAAGAAATCACCAGTGAGGAGGGACCTTAAAGAGATCAATCTGGACTGGTCAACAAGAGTAAACACAATGGAAACACAAATATATGATGGAGGCAATGCAGAATAGATTGTTTTATTTCATGAAAATTGATTACATCCAACTAGTAACAATCGGGTTACAATATACCGGCTCACAGGCCTGGTAGAACATACAGAATAGGTCACAACCAAGACCTTGAATCTTGAGATCTATCTTCTACGCATAGTCTAGCTACTTGATTCTCTAATTAATTACATTCTAATGCACAATTACAATTATATATATCGATCCAAAGGATCCAGTCGGCCTAAAAGGGATCAAAACCCGAAGAACAAGACCTAATGTGAAAAATAAACAAGGTCGACCACACGCCAAGGAACATCGGAATCGACACCCAAGGCTCTGTAAGCTTCAAAAGGGTTTTGGTAGATCACCAAAAATAGGTCCAGGCAATCGGTAACAAAGGACTATTAACTGGTAATAGGAAACTGTCATGGAAACCGGTAGCAATATCTTGTTGGAAAATGATCCAAATGCAATGCGGTCTGGAAGCAAGAAATATGATCAAATCTTCAAGTAGAATCCAACTCCACAGGATCCAGTGAGCCAAAATCAGGGCACACAGAAAGGAAAACTAAAATTGCAAACAAAAAGAAAAACAGAAAGAAAAATGTTTTTGGTTGATGCAAGATTGCTATGAATCAGGGATGCTCCTGCATCAAAATTAATCAATTAATCTTGCAGAAAAGTATATAAGAAGCATTTCCCCTCTCATTTGACAATCCACAATCATTATCAAGCATCCAAGCATTTAAGAGATAAATCATTCAAGAGCAATTGAGCATTTTCAGTTTTCCTTCAAGCTTTGGAGTAGCAATAGAGTCAAGATTTCAAGCATTGAAGAGGAGATCATCATTCTAATTCATGAAATCATAATTGCATGTGGAGGCAAGCAAAATTTCACAACGAGGTATAAGCATTTCATTTTCAAGCAATTCAACATCACCTCAAATAGGAAGATTTCTACTTTCAATTACATTATTTCAACCATTTGGTTAATTCCAAAACCGGGGTTTGACCTAAAGGTAAACCCCTATTCCCAACACATTTACCTTTCCTTCTGTGTGCAAAAAGCAGGTGCACAACTGTTCTTCTGGAGTTAAGCTTTATTTGTAGAGACGAAAAAAATGATTTTTGATGCATGAAAAGTTCAGAGGATCAATAGGAGGGCGACCTGGTCCAGACACATGGTCCCTACAACTTTTGGTAGATTTTGCAGAGCAACTCCGAATAATCTCAAACTTCTCAGATCTAGGTGCACGACTGAATCTCGAATTTGTAGCTTGTTGTATTCACATACTTTGTCTTCATTCCCAGCATTAAGTCTTAATTCAAATAATCAACTTACAAAAGAGGGTCAATTACATTCTAAACACAACCATTCTACTTAGTATTCAATCCTTGCATCATTTGGGATTGGATCTAGTAGATTCTGTTGAGCATCAAATCTGAATTAAGAAAAAAATCTTGATTTGAGAAATTAAATCTTAGAAGCTATCTATCTTTGGAGGAAATCATCATTTTCATTGATACCATAAAAACCCATAAGTTATCGAACAAATCTCATACCATTCTATCGAAATATCCAAAATCCAAATAATATCGATGAGACCCAGCGATGTCTCATTGATATAAAAAGGGTATCAAAGGAAAGGGAACACCGATCAGCTCTAAAAAGGACTCATCGAAAGCAATGATTTTACCGACAGAAGATATCGAAGAAAGCAGAGGCGTTTTCATTGACGGGAGAAAGCTTTCGAGGAAATAATACCATCGGCGCAACATGAAGGAAACTCACCGAAAGAAGCATTCTTATCGAAAGAATGATATCAATCAAACAGAAGGAAGCTACATCAATAAAAGATATCGATAAGGATATGAGTTTCGAGGAGGCTAAAAGGCATGTCTCTGATATGCATTGTTTCGCCGATACAACTTTATTGGTGGAAGACGACAAGAGAGGATAAAGAAAAGCTTCGATGAAACAATATACCCATTCATCGAAGGAGTGTAGTGATATCAATACAAAAGGTGTTTCAATGGAAAGATAAAGGAAATCACCGAAGCCCAAGGTTTCTTCGACATGAAACCCGATGGACGTCAGATGTATATCGATGAGGAGGCAGCAATATTTCACCGAATGCAGCATTTCGATGAAGGGAGAAAATACCTAGTCGAAGTAATGTTCAAAACAAAAGTGTCATCGATAAAAGAAAAAGGGGTCGATGGACTAAATGATCGAAAGACATATTTTCATAGAAATGATTAATTATTTTCGCGAAAATCAAAGATGAATCCAGGTAAGAGAATTGAAGTTGAGGCTTACTTGAAGTCCCATGATGAATTTGCGAATCAATCAAGGAAAGAGTTTCAGAGTCTAGATGATGGGAATACCCCTAGGGTGCCCTCTTTTTATAATGATGGTGAGTTGGCATCGTTAGAACAATGGAAACAAGAGTTAGTTGAGGTGAAGAATCGAGTAGTGGTAGAGTTGGATCAGGACAAAGACTTATCACATGATGTGAATCACATTCTGTCCGATTATTTCCTGACGGAGAACAATATGAGGGTGCTAAATAGTGATATTGTGATGTATAAAGATGACAAGTACATCAAACACATAGGGGTGCTGAATTTGTTTATCTTCCAGTTCGTTAACAAAAGTGTTAGTTAGCAGTTATATGTTTAAAAGCGAAAATGCTTGGTGATAATGTATACTCTAATATAAAGGGGGAAACTTTTGTAATAGGGAACATCATGAAAAATTAGAACAAGAAGTAGATTATAGCCTCAAGCTTGTCATTGTACTATTTTGGTGAATATATATAATATAATCAGTTGTTTTTCCTTTGCATATGTGTTGCGGATTACTGCATTTTTCTGTAGGTAGTTACTTATGATATTATCTAAAGGAGATAAGGTTATTTGTGTTCTTCCAGTAAAATTATGTGTTTCATATTGTAGATTTGGATCAAAAAGATTTACTTGCGAATTGTAATTGTTCCTTGTATTTCTTCCTTGGATGGTCTCTTAAGGTTAGCATTAAATTCATTCAGGCAGTTTACAATATAGACATTGAAGTAGAGCTCATAAGAAACAGTAACTAATAGACTCATCGAGAGGGGGTAGGTTTAGAAATTGTCTCATAAGTTTACACAATAAGTCCTAAAGAGATATAAAGACTTTTTAGCCCAAACAACAAAGAAAGGCACTGGTCATCTATAAAATACAACCCATCAATTCATACTTTCACATTAAAAGTAATAGGAGTAGCTGAGTAGGAATTCTAGAATAAATTAGCAATAGTGTATATATATATATATATATTTCAAGCACAAAGATAAAATAGCTTCTACAACAACAATCTTGAACTCATCTGCTATATCTCCATCCTATGAGCTTATGCCATTCTGAGATAAGAGGAAGTTGTTAGGTCCCAGAGACAACTACGAGGAGGGAGGGGGGTGAATCAGTTGTCAAATAAATTCAAACCAAAAACAACTTAACCAAATTAATGCTTAATACCAGTAAACTAATCTAATATGCTGGTAGACAGGTTTACCAATTAATTGCAATACCAGTAAGGATTAATGCATGAAACAAAAGGACAAAGTCATCCACAACACATAACACCAATATTTGTACGTGGAAACCCTATAAGGGGAAAAACCACGGTGGGAAACCTTACCCACAATCAGATGATACTACTGCAGATAGTAAGTGTATACAAATGGGATCCGCACATGCAAAAAGGCCAAGCGCCTAGATCTCACTGCTCAATCACAAAATGGGAGTCACACTGACTACAATTGGATGGTTAAATCCAATAAGAATGTACTGCTCAAAATAGCATCTTCATATGCTAGATTCAGTACCGGTGTAGTTCTAATTGTCTTCACAAAATCCCTCCTTCAATCTTCAAATGATGTCTGCATGTATAATTCTGCTTATTCTTGCATATACCTTCACACAATCCTTTTTCGCATTCCACATTCGATCTCACAAATAAGATCTTACATTTATACCATACCCTAAGACCAATTTTAGTAGGTCGGCTCTACAAGATATTACAATAAAATTAATTTACATATCAATTAATACCGGTGCAATAACTGATTCAATATGTTGGCTTAATGCATTTACAACAATAATGAGTCATCTCCATAGTGTGCCATGCTGATCTGGAAAAGATAAACCTGCCAGTGTAACCTGGACCTATTTGCCAGTAACAGCAAATATGCAAATGCTAATATACAAATAAATAAAACTCCAAGACAAAGTGTCCACACGATGTCTTCGACATAACCAAGTGTTTTCCATATCATTCCAAGTGTCGGTGATCATTATATCTTGCCGGTGTACTAGATACCAGTGACTGTGCATGAGTCATCTGCTTGCCAGTGAATGTTGTTGATTCTCCAAAGTGCCAGAGTTGATAAGTGTTTAGTAGGTGTTGACATCAATGACAAAACCATATCAAAATACCAACAATCTCTCCCTTTGGCATTGATGGCAACACAAGATGGAAAAACCATCAAAGTGCCAAAACAAAAATGCCAAATACCAAAAACCAACAATCTTCGAAAAGAGATCATGACCAGAAATCAAGATTCAGATACAAAGAGTAATAATCTCTCCCAAACAACAATCTCTCCCCTTGGGAGCAGCATGTGTTTTCCTTGTTTTTTTCCATACCAATCTCTCCCCCTTTGACATCAAATGCCAAAGTTCTTACCAAGCGAAGTTTATATAGAAAATACCAATCAATTTAGTATACCAACTACTCCCCCTGAGAAGTGGCTTCCCGTCAAAGCCAGAGCAAAAGATTTCTATGTTAATTCTGTTGGTTGATGACAATCATCAACTTCCTAAGTCTCTACCGATGGAGGTATGACCCCAAGTTAGTCTCTGAGATATTCAAAAGTCTCCTTAGGTAGAGGTTTAGTAAGGATATCTACAATCTGCTCTTTAGTATTCACATAAACTAGTTTTATTTCCTTTGCTTCAACATTTTCCCTTAGAAAATTCAGTTTGATAGAAACATGTTTGGTTTTAGAATGTAATACCGGATTCTTAGATATATCAATTGTTGCAGTGTTATCACAATAGATAGTAATAGGTTCCTTCCATTTTACCTTTATATCTTTCAACATTTGCTTAAGCCATAGTACCTGTGTACAGTTAGTTGCTGCTGCAACATATTTTGATTCTGTTGTTGATAAAGATGTACAACTTTGTTTCTTACTCAACCAAGAAACTAGTATGTTTCTAAGAAAGAATGCTCCGTCGGTGGTGCTTTTTCTATCATCCACATCTCCTGCCCAATTTGCATCTATGTATGCACATAATTCAAAGTTTTCATCTCTAGGATACCATAATCCAAGATTTATAGTGTCTTGTGATTCATGATTTTCTCTAGGACTACTCTGAAATCTTGAAACAATACATACTGCATTCATAATATCAGGTCTGGTTTGTGTCAAATATAGTAAACCTCCTATCATAGATTTGTATCTAGTTGGATTAACAGGTGTAGATTCATCCCTTAGTGATAATTTGTCATTTGTAGTCATAGGTGTGCTTACCAGTTTAGAGTTCTCCATCCCAAATTTCTTTAGTAACTCTTTTAAGTACTTGGACTGACTCAAGAATATACCTTTATCAGTCTGTGAAATCTGCAATCCTAAAAAGAATTTTATTTCTCCAATCATAGACATTTCAAATTCTTCCTGCATTTTAATAGAAAATTCTTTACATAATCCATCTTCTCCTCCAAAGATTATATCATCAAAAAATACTTCTATAACCAAGATGTCATCGTTAGTCAATTTATAATATAAATTGTTGTCCGCATTACCTTTCGAGAAACCAATCTTCAAAAGATACTTATCCAATCTTGCATACCAAGCTCTTGGAGCTTGCTTCAATCCATACAAAGCTTTTCTTAACCTGTAAAGCATATCTTTGTTATCTGTCAAAGAAAATCCATCAGGTTGTTCAATGTAAACTTCTTCTTCAAGATCTCCATTCAAAAATGCACATTTAATATCCATTTTATATACTTTGTAGTTCTTATGTGCTGCAAAAGCCAAAAATAATATGACTGCCTCAATTCTAGCTACCGGTGCAAAGGTTTCATTGTAATCAATTCCTTCTTTCTGAGAATATCCCTTACACACTAGTCTTGCTTTATTTCTAATAACCTTACCATCTTCATTAAGTTTGTTTTTGTATACCCATTTGGTTCCAATTACATTTTTATCTTTAGGTCAAGGAGCTAATGTCCAAGTGTTATTCTTCTCAATTTGTTCTAATTCTTCTTCCATAGCTTTAATCCAGAATTTATCTTCACATGCCTCATTAACAGATGATGGTTCAATTTGAGAAATAAGACATACCTCTTCATTTGTCAATCTTCCTCTTTTCATAACTCCTTTGTACGTGCTTCCAATTATCTGATCTTCAGAGTGATTCAGTCTTACATACTGGGGTGTCTTTGTTTGTTCTTGTTCCTCAGTTACAGTGGAATTCTTAGATGATACCGGGGTAACTGGATCTTCATTCTGTACCCGTGGATTTAGAGTAGGTTCATTTGTCAAGATTTCTGTTACTGGTTTAGAGTCAATATACCTTGAAGTTCCACTTAATTGTTCATCAATTTTTACATTTGTACTTTCAACAATTTTCTACAATCTTTTGTTAAAACATATATATGCCTTGCTCTTAGATGAATAACCAATAAATATTCCTTCATCACTTCTAGGATCAAATTTGCCAATATACTCATCTCTTCTCATATAACATTTACTTCCAAAAATTTTGAAATATTTAAGAATAGGAGTAATACCAAACCATAGTTCATGAGGGGTCTTACTAGTTTCACCTTTGATGTGAACTTTATTGAATGTATAGATCACTGTACTGACTGCCTCTCTCCAATATACATGTGGTAGGTTTGCTTATGATAACATACTTCTTGCTGCATCCAAGATAGTTTTGTTTTTCATTTCAACAACTTCATTTTTCTATGGTGTCCGAGGTGTTGATAGATGTCTTCTGATTCCATTTACTTCACATAATGTATTAAATTCCTTAGATGTAAATTCTCCTCCTTGATCTGATCTTAGACATTTGATTTTCTTACCGGTTTCATTTTCTACCATTGCTTTGAACAGTTTGAACTTTCCAAGTGCTTCTAATTTTTCTCTGAGAAAAGTAACCCAACAAATTCTAGAATAGTCATAAATGATTAGCATGAAATATCTATCACCTTGTAAGCTTTTAGTTCTAGCTGGACCACATAAATCGGTGTGAATTAAATCAAGAGCATGATTGGATTTTTTTGGAATACTTTTGAAACTAGCTCTAACTTGTTTTCCAAATTGACATTCCTTACATACTATATTGTGAGGTTTGACAGTTCTAGGTAAATCTCTAACTGCCTTAATAGTACTGATTTTCACCATGCAATCAAAGTTTACATGATAGAGTCTCTTATGCCATAGCCAACTTTCATCAATATGTGCAATTAAGCATGTCTTTTCACTGTTATTTAAATGAAAGATATTACCTCTAGTCCGATTACCGGTTGCAATTTCCAAACCAGTTCTATTCATGATTTTGCATTTTCCATTTTTGAATTGTAACTAAAATCCTTTCTCAACTAATTGACCAACACTCAAAAGATTATGCTTTAATCCTTCAACATAGTAAACATTGTCAATGCTATGCTTACCATCAAGAGATATTGTACCCTTACCTTTGATCAAACAAGCTTTGTCATCTCCAAATCTCACTAAGCCTCCATTGTATTCTTGAAAGTTCAAGAATTTACCTTTGTCTCCTGTCATATGATGTGAGCATCCTAAATCAATGATCCACTCATCCTTTACTTCAACTTTAGCTGCCAAGGCCTGTTCTACCGGTTGAGCAGTAGGTGTCGGTTGATCTTTTGTTATAGCAACAAAAACCCATCCGTTGTCGGCCGAATCCTCATCAGAATCATCAGTCACTCCTTCATTAGCAATGTAACAAGATTTGTCTTTATTCTTCTTAAATATGTATCACTGATATTCAGGGTTAGGCTTGTATGTTCTTCTAGCTTCTTCTCTTAGTCTAGCATGTCTATCAGGGCATCTTGAAGCCATATGACCAATCTTGTTGCAGTTAAAACATTTAAAGGGTGCTTTACCTTCATACTTACTTCCAACTGGACCTTTAGGCATTTTCCTTGCAAATAGTGCTTCAAGTTCTTCAAGTTCTTCATTTTCTTTCCTGCTTTCTTCAAGTTCTCTTGCATAAAAGGCTTTCCAATCAGATTTGTCAAATGATGATGTAGATGATATTGATGCTTTAAAGGCTAAATATGTTTTTATAGTAGCAACAGGACCAAATTCTTCAATTTCAAAAGTTGAAAGTTTTCCAATCAGTGTATCCCTAGTTACTGATGTATTAGGCATTGTTCTTAACTCATTTATAGCAGTGAATTTCATTTTATATGATGGTGGCAATCCTCTTAAAACTTTTGAAACAATTTCATCCTCACTTAAGGTTCCTCCACAACATTAATACCCAAAACAATCTCATTTACTCTTTCCATAAAAGCAAAAATCCTTTCATCTTCTTCCATTTTCATATGTTAATACCTGACCCAGAAGCTTTCAAGTTTTGCAATTTTGACTATGGAATCTCCTTAATTCAATGTTTCCAAATGATCCCAAATAGCTTTAGCAGTAGACCTATCTGATAGTCTCATGATTTGTTGATTAGATAATGTGCTCAAAAGTGCTTCTCTTGCTTTGCAATCATTTTCTTCATCTTTAGTCAAGTTGGGTGGATTGGGCTGACTCTGAGTAGGAGTAGTATAGCCATTCTTTGTAACATCCCAGATGTCCTTTCCAATGCAATTTAAATGTGTCTCCATTTTGATCTTCCATATGCCATAGTTGGCTCCATCAAGTTTATGATTGTCCTTCCTGAAATAGTTAGTAGACATTGTATCTCCTCAAGCTATTAAACTTCTACAAAAGAGGACTAAGCTCTGATACCAATTGTTAGGTCCCGGAGACAACTGAGAGGGGGGAGGGGGGTGAATCAGTTGTCAAATAAATTCAAACCAAAAATAACTTAACCAATTTAATGTTTAATACCGGTAAACCAATCTAATATGTCGGTAGACAGTTTTAACAGTTAATTGCAATACCGGTAAGGATTAATGCATGAAACAAAAGGACAAAGTCATCCACAACACATAACACCAATATTTGTACGTGGAAACCCTGTAAGGGGAAAAATCATGGTGGGAAACCTTACCCATAATCAGATGATACTAGTGCAGATAGTAAGTGTATACAAATGGGGTCTACACATGCAGAAAGGCCAAGTGCCTAGAGCTCACTGCTCAATCACAAAATGGGAGTCACACTGACTACAATTGGATGGTTAAATCCAATAAGAATGTACTGCTCAAAATAGCATCTTCATATGCTGGATTCAGTACAGGTGTAGTTCTGATTGTCTTCACAAAAACCCTCCTTCAATCTTCAAATGATGTCTGCATGTATAGCTCTGCTTATTCTCACATATACCTTCACACAATCCTTTTTCACATTCCACATTCGATCTTACAAATAAGATCTTACATTTATACCATACCCTAAGACCAATTTTAGTAGGTCGGCTCTACAAGATATTACAATAAAATTAATTTACATATCAATTAATATCCGATGCAATAACTGATTCAATATGTCGGCTTAATGCATTTACAACAATAATAAGTCATCTCCATAGCGTGCCATGCTAACTTGGAAAAGATAAACCTGCCGGTGTAACCTGGACCTATTTGTCGGTAACAACAAATATGCAAATGCTAATATACCAATAAAAAAAAATCCAAGACAAAGTGTCCACACGATGTCTTCGACATAACCAAGTGTTTTCCATATCATTCCAAGTGTCGATGATCATTATATCTTGCCGGTGTACCAGATACCGGTGGTTGTGCATGAGTCATTTGCTTGCCGGTGAATGTTGTTGACTCTCCAAAGTGCTAGAGTTGATAAGTGTTTAGTAGGTGTTGACATCAAGGACAAAACCATATCAAAATACCAATAGAAGTCATATCAAGACACTAAATCTACTATAAAAAGAATTAGTTGAAGGAACAATTAGTGAGTAGGTACACCCACCTAGGTCCTGCAGAGCTTTAAGTGAGAGAGTTAGTAACTAGATAGGTTCACTCTATAAGTTGGCCAAGTCACTTGGAGGGTTTGAGCATAGGAGTTGGCATTTCCTTATGACCTATCCAATCTATTGATTTGAGACCCAACAGATTGGGAACTTTGCTGGGGGACATTAAAAAAAAAAAAACTCTGCTGTGGGAAAGAACTCGTATAGAAAATACATTTTTCCTTTCAAGAAGAAAGCTGACGACTCTAAAATAAGAAATTTTATGTATAGAAGAAGTTAAATAACACAAGGCCACCCCATACTCCAATTAAACTTTGATCAGAAGAGAAGTAAAAGAAATCCAAAGGAGAAATCAATAGATAGTCCGATGGAACCTAAAAATGACTTTATGAATGGGAAGTATAATCAACACTATTCTGAAAACCATTCACATCCAGCCTTGAGTAAACATAATTATACAGTTCCCACATACCCCAGGGATGAGGATTTGGCAGCTATGGATAGAGCGCGGAAAGGGAAATACCCTCCTAGTTTTGAGAATCACCGTCCAAATTCAAGGGCAGGAGCTTCAAGTTCCTCAGGCTCAAGCAAGGTGGATGCATCAGATCGTATGGTGGACTTGATGAGAGAAATGATGGAAGCAGCCATTGAAATGAGAGACGAGGGAAGAGTGCAAGAATGTATAGAATCATGTGCTAGAGTGGGTATAAATATCAATGAAAATGATATTGATCGTGACTTGGAGAGATACAAGGTGATGTGTGAACAGGTAGCCCAAGGATCAAATAGAGGGAGAAACAATATAGATAAAACCAATGTGAAGAACAATACTTACAAGGTGTCTGAAAACCCTCTATACAATCCTAGGCCAAATGACTTTCCATATAACAATATACCTCTTGAGCACCAACACAATCACTTCAACAACTTCCCATACCCCAATTTACCTCCTGAGTATCAGCATAACCAATTCAATACCTTTACATATCAAAACCACTTTCAACCACAAAACCAATTTCCTCCTGGTAATAACAATGTGAGACCAAATTATGGAAACTTTTTCCAAGGTGGATATGGGCTGATGAATACAGAATGCATCAGGCAATTCGACTTTTTAGGGATGATGGTGTATCCTCATCCTATCCCTAATGAAATTAGGACTGCAATACCAAAGTTCATTGAGAGTAATGCCATCTCAGGGGAAGCACATTGCAAAGCTTTTGACACAGTTATGGAGGATTTTTGTCTCCCATATGAGGATGTCAAGATGAAGTTGTTCATAAAGTCATTGATAGAGGACGCCCGAGATTGGTTCAGAGCACTACCATATTTTTCAGTAAACAGCCTTACAGAATTCAAAAGACTTTTTCTTGAACAATACAGAGACCACAATAGCCTAGAATTTTCCTTACATGAGATCATAAGCATCAAGAAGGATACAAATGAAGTAGTGGCCGATTTCAATAAGAGATTTAATAGAGTTATGAATAAAATCCCTAATAGAATAATTCTGGTTCCTAAAGTTAGGATTTTGTACTACATGAATGCTTTTGACAGTAAAACAAACTATGAGCTCAGGACAAAGAATCCTACAACTCTTCAAGGAGTCATGAAAGCGGCCATAACTATAGAGAATAATAGAAAAGTAGCTGGAACTATAGGAAGAAGAGAGGATGCAAGGTTGTTCAATCCAAAGGCCCCTAAACAAATAAAGGATGATGACAAGTTGGACAAGGTGTTGAATGTTCTCAAGGATTTGTCTGTCAGAGTGAATAAAATAGAGAAACAACGGTTTTATCACCATGATAGGCCCAGATTGCATGATATGCCTTATAATACCACATGGAAAGACAGAAAACCAGTGGACAAGAACCCAAAAGAAGGTAACCAAATACCAGATCCTTTGAGAAAAGTGGTGAACCAGGTGGTTGATGAAGATATGTGGTGCTTAGCATGTGATATGCCTCATTCTCCTTACCAGTGTGCGGTGGCAATGAAGTTGCAGGGAAGAGAGGAAGAATATGAAGAATATGCAGATGATCATGTGATAAACTTACTATCCTTCGAGGATTGTGACTCATCTGAGGGGAGTGAAGGAAATGATGTAAATTCTAGGTGGATTAATCAACAATGTTGTATGCAACAAGTATTCTCAGATGAGGAAGATGAAGTCAGGCTGAGGATTCCTTCTAAAGAAGAACAAGAGAGGATCACTACAACTACTATTGAACAAGCCAAAAGGACTTATATGCTAAGAAACAGAACTATAAACCCTGAACAAGGCAAACCATCAAGCATGTTTATGAAGGATATTAATAAAACATCTAAACCGATAACTAAGCCGAGTAGAACCCAGGGAGAAAACACAAAGTTAACTAAGGAAAAAGAGTTGCAAGATTCTAGGATGCAAAAGGGTGATAAGGACGAGACGATGGACACTTCAGTACTGCCTACTACAACATCATTTGATATTGCCAACACCTTGACACAGATGAAGGTCTTTGTCCCACTACTTGAGATGATGAAGTCCCCGGAGTATCGAGAAAAAACCTTGAAGGTGATCAATGGTGTATCTAAGGAAGAGACCAAAGAACATAAACAAAATAGTCAAAATAATGATAACCCTGTTCCAACCATATATTTGGGGTCAACAATAACAAAAAATCCCTCTCAAGTAGACCCATTTTATGTAACCCTGATGATAAATAACAAGATGATAAAAAATTGCATGATCGACTCAGGAGCTGCTATAAATGTTATGCTAGTAGGAGTCATGAGGGAACTTGGAATGTCAGTGGACACAAATTTTGGTAAATGTTACGCCATGGATAACCATTTTGTCCCAGTAGTTGGTGTCATGAAGGATATTGAATTCCAATTGGTAGCATGTCCAGAAGCATCTTATAAAACGGACATCATTGTGGTTGATGTCCCTCCTAACTATGGTATGTTATTGTCAAGACAATGTTCAAATCTGATAGGAGGCCATGTCTAGCTAGACTTATCATATGCTACTATACTAGTAAATGGACAGGAGGTAAGGATTGAGAGAGAACCTCGCTCTGAATACATCATCGAGGAGGAAGAACCTATTGATTCGGTATGTTTTATCCAGTCAGATATGGACAACCTCAAAGTAGAGTTGACGAAAATAAAATTGAGAGGATTGACCTTGATAGAGTCTACAGTCAAGGAGAGTAAAGATCAAGTATGGAAAATGTACTTTGATGGATCATGCAGCAAGGAAGAAAGTGGGGTTGAGATCGTATTTATTTCACCAGATGGAGAGATGTTCAAATATTCTTTTAAACTAATGTTTAAGTGTACAAATAGTATTGCAGAATATGAAGCTTTACTCACCGGACTAAATGTGGCTACCAAGCATGGAATCAAATTGCTCAGTGTCTTTGGAGACTCAGAACTAGTAATATCTCAAATCAAACAAAAATATGCCTCCAAACATCTCAGGTTGAAACAATACAGGGATGTTGTATGGGATACCATGGAACTATTTGATGCTTTCCAAATAAAATGGATTGACAGTTCAAATAACATCATGGCTGACTTCTTGGCCAATGTTTCTTTGAAGGAGAATGATATAACACTGAATGGAGTCTCAGAAATGGAAATAAAAGTCAGGCCTTATGTTTTGAATAATATGTACAATTGGCAAGTTTTTCATGATGACAATGATTTCTTAAAGTTTTTGCACTGTGTGGATCACTACCAAGCACAAGCTATCAATTTTAATAACTTTGTAGAGATGACAAATGGGAAGGAGACTTTGTTGGGACAGGAAGTCATACAGCTAAAATCTAATAAAATACCCAGAGGACTAGTCACACTAGAAAGAACTTTCAACATACAAGACAAAGTCGAGATCAAAGGAGCCTCGGTCAAAGAAACTGATGTTGAGCAAGTTAATTTGGGAAGCAAAGAATCACTAAGGCATGTTTTTATTGGTAATAAATTGACTCCTAAACTGAAACAACAGTTAGTAATGTTACTCAAAAAATATAAGCATGTGTTTGCATGGTCTTATGATGACCTCAAAGCATACAAGGAAGATCTTTTCCAACATGAGATACCTCTTAAGCCTGATGCTAAACCATTGAGACAAAAGCAAAGGCCTATAAATCCAACTTTACTTCCTAAGATGAAAGAGGAAATAATAAAAATGAAAGATGCAGGGATAATTAAACCTTGTAGATATTCTACTTGGGTTTCAAATTTGGTACCTGCTAGGAAGAAAAATGGGGACATAAGACTATGCGTAGATTTCAGGAATCTAAACATATCATCATTAAAAGATAATTACCCTTTGCCAAACATGGATAATATGCTGCAAAAAGTAACTAGATGTGATTTATTATCCATGATGGATGGATTCTCAGGGTATAATCAGGTGAAAGTTAAAGAAGCTGAACAATATAAGACAGCTTTCACAACACCATGGGGCACATATGTGTATGCAAGAATTCCATTTGGATTAACAAATGCAAGAACAAAATTTTAGAGGGCAATGGATGTAGCGTTCGCAGAGCTGATTGATGTAATAATGGTGGTGTATCAGGATGACTTAACAACTTATTCAAAAAGGGTCGAAGACCATTGTGATCACCTTGAGAAAGTATTTAAGAAAGCTTTGGAATATGGAATTTCCCTCAATCTGAAGAAATGCCATTTCGCAGTTGAAGAAGGAAAGCTCCTGGGACATATAGTGTCCAAGGAAGGGGTGAAGATTGATCTTGAAAGAGTAGCTGCAATAAATGAAATACCTATCCCTAAGACTATCAAAGTTGTTCAATCGTTTTTGGGACAAATCAATTTTGTCAGAAGATTCATCCTTAATTTTGCAGATATCATAAAACCTGTAGTGAGGATGTTGAAAAAGGAAGCTAAAATTGATTGGGATGCAGAGGCATTGGATGCATTTATAGATATAAAGAGGGAAATATTTGAGGCACTAGTATTGATATCCCTAGATTTTAATAAATCCTTTTTGATTTTTCCATTTGCATCTTGTCATACGGTAGCAACAGTGTTGTTACAAAAGAACCGGGATAATTGTGAATAGCCTATTGCATATTTCAGAAAGTCACTGAATTCATTCAAAATTAAATACGACCTAAATGAAAAGCAAGCTTATGCCCTGGTAAAAGCAATGAAACAATTCAGACCATATTTGGTAGGTGTAGAAGTCATAGCATATGTTCCCAATGCAACGGTAAAAGACATATTCAGATAGACTGAGGTCACAGGGAAAAGGTGCAAATGGATCAATTAGATTCAAGAATTCAATATTGAGCTCAACATTTCCCAAGTTATCAAATGCTAGGGACTAGCTTATGGCAGGAGCAGAGGTTGAAGAATTTCAGGTAAATGAGGTTGGCATGGATGAAGCCAGTTTCAATATTGAAAATACAACCTGGTATGCAGATATCATGTATTATCTCAAGCACATGAGATGTCCAGATGATATGACTGATAATCAAAAGAGAACATTAAAATTGAAATCCGTGAAATATGTGATCATCAATGGAGACTTGTATTGGAAAAATAGAGATGGGATATTGCTATTGTGCTTAGATGAACACCAAGTAGAGAAGATCCTACAAGAGATGCATGAAGGGGTTTGTGGTGGTCACTTCTCAGCCAAAACTACTGCACACAAGATATTGAGAGCTGGATATTTTTGGCCACGTGTCTTCAATAATTCCTATGCTTATGTTAGAAAATGTGAGGCTTGTCAAAAATTCTCGAGCAAAATGAAGTATCAAGGATCACTCCCACTAAGACTGATGCAGGTTGAAGAACCATTTCAACAATGGGGAATAGACTTTATAGGAGAGATATCAGAAAAGTCGAGTGGAGGACACAGGTGGATTTTGGTTGCCACATACTACTTTACCAAATGGGTGGAAGCAATACCTACTAAACAGGCTACCAGTAAAGTGGTGGTGAAATTCATACTAGAAAATATCATTACTAGATTCAGTGTTCCTGCAAGAATCATCTCTGATAATGGCATGGCTTTCAGGTCTGAAGAATTTAATACCTTTTATGAAGAGTATGGCATCACAATATCTCATTCATCCCCTTACCACCCTCAAGGTAATGGACAGGCTGAGTCAAGCAACAAAAACATCCTAAAGATCATCAAAAGGGTGCTAGGACAGAATAAAAAGGCATGGGACTCAAAGCTAAATTTAGCATTATGGGCAGATAGAGTGATAGTAAAAAAATCTACAGGGAGGTCTCCATATGAACTGGTCTATGGTAAAAGGGCTAGACTCCCTTTGGATAACCTCCTACCTGTACATAAATTCATAACACAAGAAGGGATAGAGATTGATGACCCTTTACAAGAAAGGCTGATGCAGTTGAGAGAGCTCGATGAAGTCAGGGCAAAAGCTCAGAAAAAAAACATTAAAATCCAGAATCAGATGAAAAGGTTGTATGACAAATGAACAACAGATAGGAAATTTCAAATTGGTGATTTGGTTTTGATGTGGAATGCAGGAGTCAAGATAAAGGTAAGCATGGCAAGTTTGAAGCTCTATGGATTGGACCATATGTGATTACGGATAAAGCAAGAGAAGATTCTTATTTTCTCCAAAATACTACAAGAGAAATTCAAGAATTGCCAGTACATGGATAGTTCTTAAAAAATTTCTTTTCTTAAAAGGGGCCTTTTTCATGTACAATAGTTTATGTTTCACTGCCATTGTAAAAACCACATTTCCTTTAAATCTTCTTTCCTTATACATAAACCAAAGAGTTTAGATTCTTGAAGGTATCCATAGCATACCCCCATCCCTAGTCAAAGCCACTGTTGAGCATCAAATCTAAATTAAGTAAAATATCTTGATTTGAGAAATTAAATCTTAGAAGCTATTTATCTTTGGAGGAAATCATCATTTTCATTGATACCATAAAAACCCATAAGTTATCGAACAAATCTGATAGCATTCTATCGAAATATCCAATATCCAAATAATATCAATGAGACCCAGCGATGTCTCATCGATATAAAAAGGGCATCAAAGGAAAGGGAACACCGATGAGCTCTGAAAAGGACTCATCGAAAGCAATGATTTTACCGACAGAAGATATCAAAGAAAGCAGAGACGTTTTCATCGACAGGAGAAAGCTTTCGAGGAAATAATACCATCGGCGCAACATGAAGGAAACTCGCTGAAAGAAGCATTCTTATCAAAAGAATGATATCGATCAAACAACAGGAAGCTACATCGATAAAAGATATCGATAAGGATATGAGTTTTGAGGAGGCTAAAAGGCATGTCTCCAATATGCGTTGTTTCGCTGATACAACTTTATTGGTGGAAGACGACAAGAAAGGATAAAGAAAGGCTTCGATGAAACAATATACCCATTCATCGAAGGAGTGTAGTGATATCGATAGAAAAGGTGTTTTGATGGAAAGATAAAGGGAATCACCAAAGCCCAAGGTTTCTTCGACATGAAACCCGTTGGATGTCAAATGTATATCGATGAGGAGGCAGCAATAATGACCGAATGCAACATTTCGATGAAGGGAGAAAATACCTAGTCGAAGTAATATTCGAAACAAAAGTGTCGTCGATAGAAGCAAAAGGGGTTGATGGACTAAATGATCGAAAGACATATTTTCATCAAAATGATTATTGATTGCCGCAAAAATTAGAGATGAATCCAAGTGAGAGAATTGAAGCTGAGGCTTACTTGAAGTCCCATGATGAATTTGCGAATCAATTAAGGAAAGAGTTTCAGAGTCCGGATGATGGGAATACCCCTAGGGTGCCCTCTTTTTATAATGATGGTGAGTTGGCATCATTAGAACAATGGAAATAGGAGTTAGTTGAGGTGAAGAATTGAGCAATGGCAGAGTTGGATTGGGACAAAGACTTATCACATGATGTGAATCACATTCTGTCCGATTATTTCCTGATGGAGAACGACATGAGGGTGCTAAACAATGATATTGTGATGTATAAAGATGACAAGTACATCGAACACATAGGGGTGCTGAATTTGTTTATCTTCTAGTTTGTTAACAAAAGTGTTAGTTAGCGGTTATATGTTGAAAAGCCACAAAGCTTGGTGATAATGTATACTCTCATATAAAGGGGGAAACTTTTGTAATAGGGAACATCATGAAAAATTAGAACAAGAAGTAGATTATAGCATTAGGCTTGCCATTGTACTATTTTGGCGAATATATATAATATAATCAGTTGTTTTTCCTTTGCATATGTGTTGCGGATTACTGCATTTTTCTACAGGCAGTTGCTTATGATATTATCTAAAGAAAACAAGGTTATTTGTGTTCTTCTAGTAAAATTATGTGTTTCATATTGTAGATTTGGATCAAAACGATTTACTTGCGAATTGTAATTGTTCCTTGTATTTCTTCCTTAGATGGTCTCTTAAGGTTAGAGTTAAATTCATTCAGGTGGTTTACAATATAGACATTGAAGTAGAGCTCATAAGAAATAGTAACTGACAGACTCATCGAGAGGGGGTGGGTTTAAAAACTGTCTCATAAGTTTACACAATAATTCCTAAAGAGATATAAAGACTTTGTAGCCCAAACAACAAAGAAAGGCACTGGTCATCTATAAAATACAACTCATCAATTCATACTTTCACATTAAAAGTAATAGGAGTAGCTGAGTAGGAATTATAGAATAAATTAGCAATAGTGTATATATATATATATATATATATATATATATATATATATATATATATATATATATATATTTCAAGCACAAAGATCAAATAGCTTCTACAACAACAATCTTGAACTCATCTGCAATATCTCCATCCTAGGAGCTTATGCCACTCTAGGATAGGAGGAAGTCAGATCAAGACACTAAATCTGCTATAAAAAGCATTAGTTGAAGGAACAACTAGTGAGTAGGTAAACCCACCTAGGTCTTGCAAAGCCTAAAGTGAGAGAGTTAGTAACCAGATAGGTTCACTCTATAAGTTGGCCAAGTCAATTGGAGGGTTTGAGCATAGGAGTTGGCATTTCCTTAGAACCTATCCAATCTGTTGATTTGAGACCCAACAGATTCATCCCCCTCTTTTGAATGTAAAGTCTCCCCAAGTGAAAATTGAGCTTATTGAATCCTCCCCTTCTATGTGGAGAATTGGCTAAGCTCCCAATTTTTCACTTTACACATGCTATGTGTGAATATTTTATCAATCATTCAGTAGCAAGGGAGTTGTGCAAAGTTATGCGAAGAAGTGTGTTGCAGAGAAGATTTGATAGTGAGCTTAACTGGAACTGTACCCAAGCATATGGAGATGCTATTTTCATAGTTCATGTAATCCAAATTGTTGTCTGAATTCAATTGTAAGTCAGTGAGACTTCTTGTAAGGCAGTGAGCCTTCCCTAAGGGTTGTAGCCCTTTTGGGTTTCTTGTTTGAGCAGTGAGCTCTAGGTAGTGTGCCTGAATGCATGTGAATTACCCATTGTAATATTTCACTTACTCCTAACGGGTATTATCTCATTGTGGGTAGGTTCCCACCGTGGTTTTTCCCTTAACCAGGTTTTCCTCGTCAAAAAACTTGGTGTTATGTGTGTTATTGATGCAGTGTTGTTTCATGCTTTAAACTGATAATTATTAGATATGATTTGTGGTTTAAATTGCAATAAGTTTTCGAGAAAACTAATTCACCCCCCCCCCCCCCCCCCCCCCTCAGTTGTTGCATTGTTGCCAACAATATTATCAAATCATTTCTTAGATTTTTTTCTCTTCCCATTTAACTTTTCAAAATATCTTAAATTTAAAAATTACATTTAAAAAAAAAAAAAAATTTTAAATGACCATTTCTAACTAATGGATTCTTCATAAAAATTTACTAGAGAAAAATAAATATATAAATGAACAAAGTTTGACAAATTAATAATACTTCAATGAGTCTCAACATTGTCATAGACTAGAATAGTAGAAACAATCAAGGAATGATTTAAAAGATAAAGAGAAAAATTGAAAGATAGGAGGAATTGATTTTAGACAAAAGATGATAACAAAAAAAGAAGATTACTATTTATGTAAGTGATTTGAATTCATGGATATATTAATTTCAATTATATTATCATTTGCATATTTTGAATCAAAATATGTACATCCAAATTTACATTCTTTGTAATACAACTTATCTTTTGTAGAGTTATTATTGTAAAAAGACTAAGAAATAATAATATTACCAACATTATCAAGAACCAAAATCTCTTTGGTTGTATTTACCTATGAAGAAATACAAGCATCCATAAGAGGGTCTAGAAGTCAAAAATAAAATTGTCAAACTACATTTTTGTAATCTCCAACACCTTGTTCTTATAAAATAATTGACATAACCTAAACATTCTATGATACTATATAGGCATCTAATCATTAAATATGATACAGATGATATATATTTTAATATGATTTTCTATATTTTTGACATTCTAAAGGATTGGTGTTTGAGTTATAAAACTTGCAGTCTTTTTATTAATACTATACATTTATTTATATATAAAAATCTAACTTTATAAATTCACCCAAATAGCTTAATGTGATTAATTTGTCACATTAATACTTTTCAAGGCTAAACCTT
The DNA here is from genome assembly GCF_030272615.1 of Cryptomeria japonica. NCBI lineage: Eukaryota > Viridiplantae > Streptophyta > Pinopsida > Cupressales > Cupressaceae > Cryptomeria > Cryptomeria japonica. The sequence goes on from NC_081413.1 coordinate 286,716,807, forward strand.
ATAAGTAAGAATCTTATAATTGTTATTTATTATCATTTAAATTAAACATGGATCTCTTATAAGTGTTATGTTTTAACAAAAATTAATTAAAATATGTTATGCAATCAAATGGTACCATTTTACTCAACATGCAACTTGCCTCTTCTTTTTCCATTAAAACTGTCATAATTGTTGAAAACTATGAATATTATTGAAGACCAAATCTTCTATGAACATTATTGAAGACCAAATCTTTTATGAATATTATTGCAGACTAAATCTTCTTTTGATTTGATTTTTCATATCACATCTTTATAAGTCACCCTAAAATTATACAATTTGGAAAATCTTGTTTACTAGATTTTATCATGACTTTTTTATGATATTCCACCAAACCTTATAATAAACCACATCTAAATCTTGATATTTAAAAGTCATGACAAAAAATGACAATCTTTATATAGATATTTCTCTTGCTTTTGTTTACTACATTTTCATCTTTAGAAAGGAGTGCATGTTGTTTAATTTCTAGATTCATGAATGGTTGACTTATTCAGTATATGTAGGTATGGTGTGCATAAATAGTAATTTTCAATGTCACTTCAAACATATCATAGATTTTTGGATGAGAAGAAAAAGTTATATGTTTGGTTGTTGAAAATAATAAGTTGAAATTAAACAGAAATAGATTGAAGAGAAGACAAAAAGTAGACAATCTTTTGATTCGACACACACAGTATGAGAAAAATAACTCATTTTGCTAGCTTCTTAAATATTAATATTATTGTCAAAATTCTAGAAGAAGGAAAAAACAATAGTAAAATTGATAGGCTAACTTTAATTCTTGTCTGGATCGAAGAATCCAACCATAATAGAAACTAAACAAATATCAAGATACAAAAACAACAAAAACAACATACCAAAAAAAACCTATTATATCATCTAATATAACATTATTTCACAATAAATTTTTATGGTTGTATATTTTAATAATAAATTAATTATTTATTACTTGTCGATAATGACATAATGTGATGGCTATATCGTGACATTGTGATTCCCGCCAGCAAGATTCAAATCCTAGCACCACCTAGTCATTTAAGATGGAAAAACCAAAGTGTATAGACACATGATACCTACGTAGAACTAGCTAGTGATTAAGTCGGTTGGTTAGTAGTTGTTAAAAAGGAGGGTGGGTGAGATGGTTTACACATGGGCGGCGTGAACAGGAAATTGTTGGGCGCCTGCACCTGGATTGGATTAAAATCATTTACTTTAAAGGAGAGGTAGATTCTTCTCATGGAATTTATCATCAAACCACACATTAATATTATTATTTGTAAAGACAAAAAGCAGGTTCCTTGTAGTGGCGGCAATGATTGTGGAATAATGCTTACAATAACGTCCACCGTTCCACGCGGAACGAGATTTTTTCGTTTTGATTAACGGAGAATCATTATGGTGAGTAACGGAGAACGGGAAAGTAAAACGAGAGGTTAACAATTGGAGAGGAGTGCATACAAATAATAAATATTTAATATTAATAATAATGAACTTGTTGTCAGCTGGAATGCACCCACCGAATCAGTGGGCATTGGAAGAAGGAGAAGAGAGAGAGAGAGACAAAATAAAGATGATGACGTCAGAGGAACTAGGTGGGGTGTTAATGGAGCAAAAAACATTCACGTGAAGGGAAGGTGCTAACATCTGTTCTCATTCTTACATTTTAAGCAATAAAGTAATGTGGCAAGTGTTGATGTGATAGGGTTTTGCGGGCGTCTTTGTTTGTTTCCTTGTTTTATTAGGGGTGCCTGCGATCGTCTTATCAATCAACATACGCTCTTTGCTCTCTTTCTCTATAAAGCGCTTTGGTTTTTCCTCCACAAGCTCTACGATGTCGGAATGAGGACACAGGTTGAGCCAAACATAATGCTGAGGTGATCTCCTACAAGTACTAAGGAGAGACTGCAGCATCTTTTTTGTTTTTGTTTTTGCACTCCATCATTCGCTGTATTGTTGTCCGGACACCTCTAAAAACAACACTATTTCTTCGCCTGCCGGCTTTGTCACATGATATTATTGCTGGGTCGACTTTGAAGTTGCTGCCATTACTTGTCTGCTTCTTCTTATAAATATCTCTTTCTCTCTCTTTCTGTGTAGAACTAGAACCAGGGGGAAAAAAAAAGAAAAATGCCTTCATTGTGTGATGCTTTTAGGAGTATTCCCATGAGGTTCAAGATGGAGCCTGATATAAATCTAATGAAAGAGGTCCCTGAATTGTATGTGTGGCCTCAAGAAGACCAACTTGGTGTGGAGGCCCAGAGCTATGGTGATGGTGATGGTGATTGTGGGACCCCTGTTATAGATTTGCAGGGTGAATTCGGGTGCGTGGTGGAGCAAGTGAGAGTTGCTTGTGAGAAGTGCGCTGTGTTTCAGATTGTTAATCATGGAGTGGAGAAGGAATTGGTGGACAGACTTAACAAGCAAAGCCACCGCTTGTTCTCGCTTCCCCTGGACCAAAAGATGTTGGCCCGAAGATCTCCAGATGGAACCACTGGCTATGGCGTCGTTCGAATTGCTAACTTTTTCACCAAGCTCATGTGGTCCGAAGGCTTTACTTGGGTCGGCTCTCCTTCCCACCACGCTAAACTCCTTTGGCCCCATGATTATCAGGGCTTTTGGTAATCTCTTTCGTTCTTTTCCACTTACTCGTTTTTAGATTTGATTGTGTGTATTTTTAATATCAACGTTTTCAATAAATGCAAGAAGATGTGAAATTATAAATTTGATTCTACACATCTTCTTGAACTTTTTAGAAAATACCAACAAAAACATTGATACTAAAAACATAATCAAATCGAAAAACAGTTGCATGAATTGTGAAAATCTGTTAAATTATCTCTCAGGATTTTTTTCCTTTGTTTTGTGTCTGCATTATGTTATATCTGCTGACATCACTCCAACAAATGGCTCCAACATATTCTGACATATTCCCGAAATCTGGTGCTTAAATCGTTTCCATGTGCTATTAATCTTGTTTATATCATTTGCTAACAACTTTTAAGCATTCCGTATGGCTATGTTTATAATTACTATATTTTATCCCCTGCTTCCATGGTTTACGCTCCAAGGATTTTTTCTTTCGTTGAGGAAGATGTTCTTATTTCCATTCCTTTCTTTCTATTGGACAGAGGACTCAAACTGGGTTGTCGGTAATGTGGGGAACGGCAGGGGAGTTTGATTGAGCTGCTTTAGGCCATTCATCGTACATGTTTCAAGAGACAGATTCATAGTTTATATACCATTAGAAGACTGCTCTAATTGTAATAACAAAACTACTGCCGGCCAATAGATTTTTTTTGGGGGTATTAACAGTCTTTAATCTGGGCCCAATTATTTTTGAGAAATCATCTGTTTCTTTGTTTAGAATTTTAAAATAGGATTACGGAGTGCCATTTTTATATGTCTTATCTCGTATTTACATCGCGACAAAACCAGCTACCATTTGTAGTTTGTTGTTAAAAAACCTTCTCCCCCTAACCAATACATGTTTAGATCATTATTACAGAAATGGTAAATAAAGAACGTGCTAGTCATAAAGTGAAATGTACATATTTTGCAACAATCCAAGGGGGGAATACCAAGAAAGAATCGCCTCGCCTAGCCAAAGTAGCGAAAATTCCCAAACATGAAAGGTCTAGATTCAGTCCAGGGATCTCGGAATGCATGTACACCGTCCCGTACAATACTTCTACAAAAAATCTGTGTCAAAACACTTTATGCTTCCAGCATGTCGCTGGGCTTGGCCAAAAACTTTATATCGTGCATAACAGTAGAACAAGAATATTTCTGTCATTCTCTTGAACCAAACTTTTACAAAGCTAACAAGGCTGTGTATATTACAGTGACGCGGTGGAGGAGTACGAAAAGGCAATGAAAAAGCTCGCAAGGAAGCTGTTCTCAGTCATACTGCAAAGTCTTGGAATAAAAGGAAGGCACTATGCAAGGTGGTGCGAGGATGAAGAAGGATGTGCAGGAGCATTACAGATGAACCATTATCCTTCCAGTCCCTGCCCATCTCAGACAATGGGCATGGCGCCACACACAGACTCTGCCCTTTTAACCATCCTCTACCAGGGCGGCGTTGAAGGCCTTCAGGTCAAGCGCTCTGATGGCGCTTGGATGCTTGTCCCTGCTCTCCCCGATGCATTTGTTGTTAACATTGGTGACCTTCTTCAGGTACTTCTTTGATCTCTTTCTAGATTAAATTGTGTAAAAATTTATTTTTGAGAGGATCACATTCTCTGATCTATTATCATCAAGATACCATCTTGATGATGATGGATCAGGGAATGTGATTCATAACATTGATAATGATGGATCATGAGGTATAATCTGAAATGTTGATGTCCAGCAAGTTTCATATTTCATCATCATTAGAATATTATTATCTTATCTTGATGATGGATTATGGAGTATGATCCAAAATATTGATGCAGATAGCAACGCGATCCATCATTTACTACTTCATATTTCATCATCATTAAAATAGTATTATCTTATCTTGATGATGGATCATGGAATATGATCCAAAACATTGATGCAGATCGCAGCGCGATACATCATTTACTATCTTGATGATGATAAATCATGAAGTGTGATCCGAAATATTGATACCAAAAACTCTCACACAATCTAAATCTAATTCAGAAACAACAACAATCATTGATACTTAGGAGTGGGTGCAACAGATGATTAATCTATAAGTGGAATGATTTGCAGGTTATAAGCAACGGGAGATACAAGAGCGTTGTTCACCGGGTAGTAAACAATAGGAGGGATCGGTTTTCGTCGGCATATATTTGGGGGCCTCCATTAAATGCAGTGATAGAGCCTGCAGCAGAGGTGGTGGATTCAAAACATCCTCGGCTGTACAGATCGCTTACATGGCATGAATATCTGGTAGCCCGAGCCAAACATTTCAGCACAGCTCTTCAATTATTCACCACAACTCCAGTAGAAAACCTGACATGATGTTGTTCTTTCTTCTTTTGGAGCTTCCCTTTGGAATGTGTAAAAAGATAAGTTTACCTCACGGGAAGGACCCCTCAGTAGATTACAAGGCTTTTTTTTGTCGCCAACAACGCATTTGTCTTTTGCGTCCTTATGGCTCGTGTTAATTAGTCAAAGCATTGTATATTGTTGCTATGCGACACTTACGGTACAAATTTTGCGAGGATCTTGTGATGTTGCTCTTCTTTGTCTTTTACTTAGAAGTTAGAGAGCAAACAAGTGAGGGAGGCAATGGCTAATGTACTTTTGACAAATCTTTTGGAGGTCACCATCATCTATTATGGTATATATTCTTCTCTCACTTTGCCTTCCCATACTGCAATGCTCAAAGCATTTGCTTTAAAATAATCAGGTAAAAACAACCACGTCTCTATCACTTCATTTGAAATTGATGTTTACAAGAAGGTATTACCATAATACCTACTATCTTTTGAAAGTTAGAAAGAAGCAAAACCGGCCCATAATGCTTGATACATGAACCTCTTCCCATGTGGGATCACACTAATCATCATTATCTTCATCTTCTCTTGCGTGATGCACCACAAGCCAATTAAATTAAAATATTCACATTGACTTATCCAAAGACATAACTAATTAATTAAAAATGGGCATTAGGTTATAATGCTCATCAATAATTATATACATATTTAAATGGTGAAAATTTGGAATGGAATAAACAATATTATGTTTATATTTGGGCGGTAAAATTTTGGAATAGAATAAAAGATGTGATATATTGTTTGCCATTTTCATAATAAATTATATATGTTTGGGTGGTAAAAGTTTGGAATGGAATGAAAGATGTGATATTTACCATTTTTATAATAAATTGTATTTGGATGATAAAGTTTGGAATGGGATAGAAGATATTATATTTTATTTGTTCCATTTTCATAATGAATTATAAGTATAGATGGTAAAGGTTTGAAATGGAATAGAAAATACTATATTTTATTTACCATTTTCATAATAAATTTGTGTTTAGATGGTAAAGGTTTGGAATGGAATAGAAGATACCATATTTTATTTCGCATTTTCATAATTAGTTTGGTGTTAAAGTTTGACATGGAATATAAGATACTATATTTTATATATTATTTTTTATAATGAATAATATGCCGTAGATGGTACAAGTTTGGAATGTAATAGAAGACACTATATTTTATGTACCATTTCCATAATAAATTTATGTTTAGATGGTATAATTTTGGAATGGAATAGAAGTTGCCACATTTTATTTATATTTTTTTATAAAAACTTGCATGTGTTTCTTGATTTATCTTTTGTAAAAGATTGAGTTTGGTCTTATTTTTTCTGTCGTTTATAATTTTTTATATTTAATATACTATTGTTTTTCTATTTGAGTTTATTAAAAATGTGTATTTGGGTTTTCTTTAGATCCCATGAATTCAATCAGAATGACATTCCATGAAAACAATTTGATAGATAATTGTTGTTACTAAAAGAGATTTTAGAATAGCATAAAAAAGCTTCAAGACATTATTGACAAAATTTTTATTTCTTTACTTCAAGAATTTGACAACTATTTACCTATAAAAATATTAATAAATAATTAACAATAAGCATATTATCAGTGATATCACCTAATAACAAAACAACTCTTGAATATAAATTAAATTAAATTAATCAAAGCGAATGTGAGACCCACCATTTTTTATGTTTTTACTTTCACCTAATTGACTTACTTTGGATGTTGATACTATTGGATTTGAATTGTGATGATGGATTGATATGGATATGGATACTATTATTATAATAGTTAATTTATGAGCTTATTGTGATGTTTTAATTAATTGATGTTTATAGGTTCCTATTATTCTTGTGATAGATTTAAGTTGCAGATTCTTGTTTTATTACCAAATAGATTGTAATAGTATTTTGGTGAATGTCTATTTAATCTAATCATAATTTGAAAGTGTGATAATTTGAACAAGAATTTTGCATGGTGAATCTAGATTTATTTTTTATGTATTAGAATTTTGAGATAAATGTGAATTATATGTATAATTGTGATGATCAAATTTAATTATGACAATCGTTTTAATTGATATTATTAAAAAAATATTGTAGTTTTACTATATTATATGAAGTAATTTAAAATATTATAATTATAGCTTTGGCTATTTTTGGGGGATATATTTTTGTAATTAAATTTGTGTAAACATAGATTGGTAGCAATAGTATTTAGGGCACATATATTTTTTTCATAATTATTTTCTAAAAATATATTTTATAATATTTTATTACATGTCAGATTGATTATTATTATTTTTATGTGAGGTTAGTTATTGTTTAGATAATTTTTTCTTCCATAATGCATTTTTTTTTAATATATCCAAATTATTATTATTATTATTGGCAAAAGGCCTAGGTCTATAATATATTAATAAAAGAGAGATTACAATATGATGCTAGGGATCAAAAAACAATTGCCCCAAAGGATACAAAAAATCTTCCACAAAATGAGGCCAAGAATATACAATGCAGCTCAAAAACGTGGAATTAAAGTTGCAAAATGAGTCTGGTCTGATTATTGCTCGATTACATGGAGTAAAAGTTACTAAATGACTTGATCTGCAAATATTGTTCCAAGAAGAAAGATAGGGTCACTCCATGTCTCCTTCCATTACCAACTGAGAAGACTGATCTAGCCTCTGACAAAGCTACCGATCTCTAGAAAAATAATCAAAGGCATTGAGGGATTCAAGCCATCCAAAACACCGGCCAGCTACTGAGCCAACCAAAGGAAACCTATAGAGAAGATAAGTTGTCACATCCAACTCGAGCCTACCAAAGCTAGCAGCGCCACTATCCAAAAGAAAAATTACCTGTAGCAATCTCCATCTTAAACCCGAGCACACCACCAAAATCTATAGCAGGTGCATCCACTGAAAAAATCTTGACCCCAAAAACTTTGCAATCCATGCTTAATGAGAAATTATAGATTCATGTGAAGAAGCTGGTTCACATGGACGAGGGAAGGAATTTACAAACCCAAAAAAATCAATCAATGTGAACTCCCTCAAAATGTAGACTATAGTGAATTTTGTAAATAGAAGAGACCGAAGAGGTTCCCCAATCAACCAAGCAAAATGATGAACCTAGACAAGAAAGGGGTGAGGAGAAGGGAAATGTAAACCATGGATGAAGGAGATGAACATTCTCTCAGGATGGAGTCAACCAAAAACAAATCCCTATTCAAGAAGCCACCCCACCAAATATCTCCCCTAAACAGGTCATAATTATCCAATTGGAAGTTCACTTCCTCCCATGTAAAGGCGAAGGAATGAACGTACGCTCCAATAACCAACTTCTTAAGCTCCCTCGACTGAGATAAGTGCATGATATTTGAGGAAAATTTGGAAGCAATGATATTAGGAGAAGCTACTAGGTTTGCAGCTATCCATTCTTCCCCAATAACTGTCCTTACTTCCCATTCTATAGAGTCATTTGAGATTTCAAATGTATCAATCATGATGATTGGATGAACAAATACAAATCTCATTGGTTCGTTGGGACTCCCATGTAGTTGTATTCATTGAGCCATGAACCGACTGTGCCGACAGCGCCCAGAAGCAAACACTATGCCAACTCGAAGTAACCTCAAAACACCTTGAGCTCCTACAAACCACTCTCAATAGAGATTCCCCATGAGAGGAGGAAATTGATTTGAATTCAAACAAAAAACCATCCACTTTACAAGACCTGATGAGCCTAAGAAAAAAAGTGACGAACTTCTCTTTGGTTGCATATTTCAAGGGATTTCCCATGTGCAAAATATCTGTAAACTACCTAATCGTGTGAACAAACTGAATTTGAGGCTTGGAATGACCTTCACTTGGTGGAGTTGTACTACACAATAAATTCTGCCCACAATTCATAGGCAATCAATTGAAAATTTGTGATGACTAATAACCCTTAAAGCTTCCCCTTCTTTATAAATGAATGGGAAAATCTGGTTAAAATGAAAGACATAACTATAACTCATGTAATTGTTGTCATTGAGGATTGCACCTGTGATGCTAAGTTCAAAAACAAGCAATCCTGTGAAACATGGAAACACCTTCGAGCCTGTGGGTTACTCAAAGTGAAGGTGAATCTCCAGAGATCAAGTCGGCTTCCTGTTTGGTGAATCTCTTGTAAATAATTTTAATAAGAAAAGGGATAGAAAGGGACAGAAAGCTTGCATGTAATGAAAATCTATTCTAATGAAGGTGATACACCAAAAATCTTATCTGGGATCTGCAACCTGCTTAACTCACAAAAACCTTCAACAAATAACCTTGATTGCTTCACAACTCAACTGAACATGTAGATGCATAAATATTTCCTAGAAAGGCATGAATTTAATGCATGCATGAAGGAAAACAACCAGTTTTCATAACTACAAGCAATTAAAATCAACTAACACAAACTAGAACCTACAACTAACACGTATCTTCTTGCACCACAAATTGATTGAATGAGACAAATTAGAGGATAAAAATCACAAGAAATTATCAAATCATTCATTCACTAGATAATACAAGTAGTACCAAGAAGGAAATCTACTGCTATATTATTGAAAAATAAAAGAGTGTTGTTACAAAACTCAAATACTGCTGAGCTAGAATACCTTTTTTGCAAAAATGTGTATGCAAAAAAGAAAGAACCAGAGGGGAAAAAGAAGAAGAGAAAGAATATATGTAAATCATGATGAATCCCCTTCAAAACCCTAAAATGACCGCATGAGAAAAGCCTTGGGCGAATCTGCCCCAAAAAATGGCATAAAAACTCATGCATAATACTGTAAAATAATAATCTTTACTGCTCAAAAGGACCACCACTGATCATGCATGAAGAGAAACCCTCATTACTAAATATGGAATTGTCAATCTCACCCTAAATAGATCCATTAAAAAAATTGAACCTCCTGTTTAAAAATATGCATGTCTAAATGCGAAAAATAGCTATCCCCATGTGAAAGTTGCATGATGAACTGAACTGTAACTGTATGGAAAATAAATCCCACTGAAAAATATTATGCATTCCCTGACAACTGCTCTTCATGTTGAAACCTCTCTTAAAAATGGTTCTGGAAATGATCTCCCTATTTCGTGAGCTTTCCAACAATATGTAACACTTGCATATTCAGACAATCAATAAGCATTTGCATTAATCTTTCATGCAGAAATTCATCTCCTTGCTTGGTGGGCTTTTCACTATTCAAACAACCAGTTCTGAGTCTACTGTGCAATTTTTATTATTGCCAACCACTGGATCGCTTGCATTAACCATGGCCGCTTGCATTAACTTTTCTTTTATTTCCTAGCGGGCCCCACCATTTGCCACCAAATCCGCATGATTATCCATCGAGCGGTTTTTCACTACGATATGGCGACCACCGTCTGATCTGTCGGGAACCTGCTTTCTTTTTACCTCTACTTGTTTAATTTTATCTCTCTTGTTGCTCTCTTCATCTTGGGCCCACGGGAACGAGCGACGATAATGAACTTTGAACCATTGAACCACTTTGAACCGTTGAACCACTTTGAATCGATTCAAAGTTCAAGTCCAAAGTTGACTTAAAAAATATAGACATCCGCTTGTCTGTAGACTTTTGCCATGTGTCAACTGCTGGTTCGCTCATGAGATCCACGTCTCACCACTTGGACCACCATCTAGATTTGGTCCACCTTGGTTCTTCATTCACTCTCTACTACGTGGCACATTCTCATTCATTCTTAGCCCACCTAGATGGCCACCTCTACTGCCACGTCATCAGTCGCTATGTCGCAGGGAATAACTATCAAGTGTCTTCATCATGTGGTATAGCGATGGTCGTTGATCTTCCCTCAAACTGCTCGATCTTTAACACCTTAGCTGCTCACCTCCCCTTTGCCTTTTCCATACGTGCTTTATCACCAAGTCGCTGAGGTAACTGGTGAGCTTCTTTCTATAGTGGTATAGCGATAGCCCTTAGATCTTTCAGACTACCATTGATCTTCTCTTAATTTACTCCACCTTTAACCCCATCTGATCTTCTCTCTTGTGCCACATGTCAACATGTGTCACCCCTTGATTGGCTCCGGAGATTCGCCTGGGCACCACCTATTTTCCAAGCCTGCCACACGTCTTGCTTTGTCGGATATCCTTCTTTCGGCCAAACTACTCCCTCGGTGAGCCGTTTACTAGTCTCATCGAACCTGCAATTTCATCGATATTATTCTTTCAACGGAACTTCTTTTGAATTCTTCAATATACCCTATGTCAATGGAACTGAGCCTTCGGTGAAACTTTTTCGAGACTCATCACGACCAAGGTTTGCTCGATGTCGATGGAACTGAGCTTTCGATGAAACCTTTTCGGGACTCATCACGGCCAAAGTCTGCTCAATTTCGATCATTCGTGCCATGTCACCAGCCACTAGACCGCCACCTATCTTTGATCTTATACTTTCTGTTCCACCACATCATCAGTCACCAAGTCGTGCTGATATCCCGATGTGCAACTTTCCATTGTGCCTTAGCGACCACCGTTTGATCTTTTTGCTTGACCGTTGGATGTGATCAATCTGCTCGATCTTTGCTCTTGGTCTTTTCAGTCTGATGCAAAATTTGGGTCGCCTTAAGATGCGCGCATGCGTGGGGTCCATTGGGAGACGAGCCTCTTCTTGCCAAAAGCCCATAAACTTTGACACTATAGTTATATGTGACCTTATATTTAAATGTGATAAAATCCCTCCGCACGGCCAATATGAGATAAAAGGTCTTCCTGCCTGGTGATTGAAACTGCTTGGAAACTCTAAGGCCTTTTAAAACCCTCTTTGGCGCCCAAGTAAAAAACTTTACACAGGTCGATTGTATTTGCTCTGAGTTTCTTTTGGCCTTACATCAGCCACGCCATCCCATCTACAATAGAGCATAAATGTCTCTGTGATCTACAACATGCTGAGCTCAACCCTCGTGGGAGCCACATTTTAACCCACATGATGTCTTACTTTCCTGTATCTGCACGTGAAGCAAACAAGTTAGAGAAAAAAGGTGTATTTCTGATTTCCTGCTCATGATTTGGACCTTTTCAAAATGAACGCAAGGCTTCATTAGGGTACCAAATTTAGCATGTGCAAAATTTTGGTAACATTTTTGGCGACCTCTCAGGGGTGTTTTCCTGCTAAATAGTAGAATCCAGTAGCCTAGCATATCCATTGGGCATTGAGTCAATTTTGTCTTCCTCAAAAATCTGGAACTGCATCTCAGCCATCTAAATAAAACTAAAAAGGAAACTACAAAGGCTCTACATACAGCTGAGCCTGCACATTGTGCAATCTGCACTTATGGAAAACTGAAACAAAAACAAACTGAAAAAAAAATCAACTGTGATGTTCTTGAAAGCACTTAATTCAATTAAAACTACTATAGCTCTGCTTATAGCTGAGCTTGACAAATTGTTGAAAAGAAAGAAATGCAACTATTCTATTATGTACATATGCAAGCTGTTAGTACTCAATAGCATAGTTTGAGGTGAATCCCATTGACAGGGATTGGCAACACCTCTCCATCCAATTTAGCAAGTTGGAAATCATTATTCTATTTGCATTCTGTGATAACATACAGATCATCCCACATGGCATCAAACTTGGTATGTCTACCAGGTCTGTTCTTTAATTCATCCCATTTGAAAACAAGATCACCCTGATTAAATATGTGTGGTGCAATTTTTCTATCAAAGGTTCTCTTCATCTGACCATGGTGAATTTATAATTTTATGTATGTTTCCCTACGAGTTTCTTCTAACTCCATAAGTTGAGCAAGCCTAATCTGCATTGGCTGCTCTTCAAGTAACTCAAACTCTTTTACATGATTCAAAGTTGGCAATTCAACTTAAATAGATAACCTAGCTTCTTTTCCATAAGTTAAAACATAAGGAGAGTTACCTGTTGATCTCTTTGGTGTAATTCTATCAACCCAAAGGGCTAACTTGAGCCTTCCATGCCAAGTTATTTGATTCTCAACAATGATCTTCTTAATGATGTTGATCAAGTTCTTGTTAGTTGATTCAGCTTGTCCATTACCCTAAGGGTAATAATTGGAAGAAGTATTCAAATATATATTATAATTAACCGACCAATCTGAAACTCTAAGACTAATGAAAGCTAAAGCATTATTAGAAATGATTGATTCTAGGGTACCAAACCTGGACACTAAGTCTTGATAGAAATTCAGAACAAAAGACTCATTAGCTTATTTCAATGGAACTTCTTTTGTCCACTTTGTGAAATAATCAGTTGTTGTAAGAATCCATTTGTGACCTGCACTTGAAGGGGGATTAATAGGTCCTATAAAATCAAGCCCCCACTTTGCAAAAGGCTTCTCTACTTCAATTGGTTTCAAAGGTAAGGCTGCCAACCTTTGTTTGCCTGCAAACAATGAATATTTTTCACATTTCTTCACCCATGAGTGAGCGTTTTTAAACATTTTAGGCCAATAATAACCAGCTCTCATAATTTTTCAAGGCTGTTGTTCTTGCTACAAAGTGACCTCCTGCAGGTCCTTCATGAAATTCTTTAAGAATGTTTTCAATCTGATCTGGCTCAATGCATCTTAATAGAACATCATTATAATCTTTTTTGAACAAAATACCATCTATTAAAGCATAAGGAATGTCTTGTAGCATGAAATACCTTCGTTTTGATTTGTCTAAGCCTTCTAGACAATCACCAGTTTGTAAATAATGGGCAATCTATTGATTCCAAGTGGTTGGTAAAGTTGGGGTACCAGGTTGTTCTTCATTATTAAGATTGTTTCAACTTGTTGCTCCTCTTCTTTACTATTTTCTGTACTTCTAGCAAGTTGTTCACATAAACCCTTGCCTCTAACTATCTTGGTTACCTTGATAGAGATGTCATATTCCATTGCCTTAGTAATGCAACCTACCCTTTTGTCATTTATGTCTTTGTTGAGCAAAAAATATTTTCACTGTATGATGAGCAACCATAAGCTGAATCTTATTGTTAGAGAGCATGTGCCTAAATTTCTTAAGGCTTCTTATTACTGCTAACACATTCTTTTCTATAAAATGAGTATCTAGTCTCATAATCATGCAAAAGGTGGCTAAAGAAAGCAATTGGTTGTTCTAAACCTTCATCATTTTGCTGACATAACATTGTAGAAATAGTGTCCTCACTCCCAAAGGCATATAGAATAAAATCTTGCTAAAAATTAGGATTAATGAGAGTAGGGACTACTGCAATTGCTTCTTTAATCTCTTCGAATTTGTTCTTACCTTCCTTAGTCCACTGAAAAAGGAATGTTTTTCTTAAGCATGGTTGTAAGTGGTTGTATCAATGCTGCAATATTAGGAATAAACCTTCTGATAAAGTTAATCCTACCTATGAAACTCTAGAGTCCCTTCTTATGTGCCAGTAATGGCAATGCAAGTATGGTTGTAATCCTCTCAGGATCTATTGAAATCCCATGCTTTGAAATGATATATCCCAACAACTTGCCTTCATGAACAACAAATATGCTCTTCTTAGGATTCAATGAAACTCCATATTTTCTACATCTCTCAAATACCTGTCTAAGATGGTCAAGATGTTCATTAGCATTTTTAGAAAAAATAGTTACATCATCTAGGTAAACCAAAACAAACTTGTTAATCAGGCCTTGAAATGCCATATCCATTGCACGCTGAAATGTTGCCTCTGCATTGGTCAGTCCAAATGGTATTTTATTATAAGCCATTGTACCCCACTTGGTGGTAAATGCTATTTTGTACTGGTCTTCTTCTTTGACCAGAATTTGGTTATATCCTGAATAACCATCAAGTAATGAGAATCTCTCTGATCTTGATACAACCTGCAAAATTTGCTCCATTGAGGGCAGCGGGTAATGGTCTTTCGGAAATTCTCTATTTAGATCTCTAAAATCAACACATAATCTCAGTTGACCATTCTTCTTCCTAATGGGAACTAGATTGGTCACCCAGGATGTGTATTTGATTGGAAATATGATGTTTCCTTCAATCAGCTTATTTAACTCAGTCCTCATAAGATGTTCTATTTTTGGATTAAGAGGCCTTTATTTCTGCCTTATTGGTTTTGCATTATCTACCAACTCTATGGTATGCTGAGCTAAATGAGGATCAAATCCTTTCAAATCTTCATACCTCCATGCAAATATGTCATTGGATTCTTGACAAAGTTTTACCAAAGCATGTTTTTGTTCAAGGGTACATACCTTGCCAATTTTTCAGTAGCTTGTCCTTGAATATTTCAACAAGTTCATAATATTCTTCCTTCACAAACATGTTGCCTTTATCCTTCCTAAATTGATCATCTATATTAAAAATAGATTCAATGGTTACCAGACCCTTGGGTAGCTTGTTAGTTTTCAATTGGAGAAACTGATTTTCATATTGATCATTGAACTTACGTTGATTTCCAGCAGAAAATTCAGCTTCTTCAATTAGGAAATTAGTAATCTGCTCATCTAATTCAAAAACCTACCAATTAATAGTTTTATCTAGAACTGAGGCCTTACTCCAACTTTAACATATTGTTGTCTATCAATATTTTCTAGTTCTATTGGAATATTGAACTGAGTTCCTAAAGCAGCAAGCCTATTTGCTTCTTTATTTTGACTTCTAGGTACAGACAATAGATTAAATGCATCAAAATCTTCAATTAAATCCCAAATTCTATGCTTTTACATCTTCAAAACATCATTTTTGGTGACATGGATATTCCTTACTTGGTTCACAACTAGTTCACTATCACCAAAAACTTGCAAACATTTAACTTTTTTCTGCCTACCCCATTCTAAGCCATGTGCTAATGATTCATACTCAGTTATATTGTTTGTACAGCTAAAACAAAATCTGAAAGCAGTGTAGTATCTCATACCTTAAGGTAAAACTAGCATAACACCACCTCCAGAACCATTTTTACCTCTTGAACCATCAAAATAGAGTTGCCAAACCTGATTTTTCTTCTGTTCTGACTACTGGTCAAGCAAAATATCCTCTTTTTCAAGCTTAGGAATAACATAATCCTCCTCATGAATCATATAAACACCAAGACCTATTTCATCCATGCTGATGAAAGGATCTTCTGCAGTATTTTGGGCTGCCCACTCATCCAAATTCACATCAGGTATGCCTTGAATAGGTGCATCTGGATCTTGGATTGGTGGTAACTCCTCATGATCTCTGATGGCAAGATCTGCATTTATAGGACTTGGAGTATATGGTTCTAAGTGGCAAGTGGTTTGGGGTTTTGACTTAATGGCAACCTTAGTACCATACCGGGTTCTAAAAAACAAGAGTGACCAATCAGCAGAAAGATATCCTCCTAATTTTGCTTTGAAATCTCTAAATAGGTAAATAGAAAAGTGTGGAGGCAAGTCAGCTATGTACACATCCTGAGGTATTACAAAATTAGGACAAGCATGCAAGGTCAAACCAAGATATTTAACCAATCCAACTAACTTAACTGTTGTTCCATCTAACTGTACAACTCCTCTAGAAACAGGCTCATAAATTAGACCAAGTTTATCTGTAAGGTCTTTGGGCATAATTGAACTACTGGCTCCTAAGTCTATCAAGAAATTGTGGACTAGATGGTTGCCAATTATCAATGTTACAAAAAACAAAGGAGGCTTTGGCATTTGGATTGGCTGATTATTCTTAACAAGGATATCATTAGCTAATGCAACTCTAGGCTAATCTTTTTGAGGCTCATTAGTCAAGGAAAGAATATCCAATTCGTCTCTCAGCAATTTCTTTTGTCCAAGAATTTGCAATCCATCTATCATTGTCATGGAAATAGTGGTTTTTGTCATAGATTCGACAATATTAAATGGAACACCACTAACCTTGTGTTGTACTTTTGGAACAGCAAGCTCTTGATGAGCTGGTTTGAATTGAGATTGAACCTTCTGTTGTTCTTTAGGTGTTGCAGGCTATCCTCTTGGTACAATCTGTACATTCTGGACAGGTGGAGGTGTACTCACAACTTGTTGACTTGTAGAAGCTTGTTGTTTTCCTTTATTTGGCTATTGTCTGGATTTATTTTATTGTTGTCCATTATTTACAGCTTGTTGTTGATTATTTGTAGCTTGCTGTCCAATGCCAATAGCACATTTCTTTGACCTTGTATTTTTTGCAACATGTGAAAAAAGTCTATTTTGTGCTTGTGGATGATTAACTCCACAAAATTCCTCACCTCGCCAATTTATCATAGCCACCTCAGGACCTTCTAGTTCCTCATTTATACCTGCATCTTGATAAGACATGTCATTCTGAACCATCAAAGCTTGTGATTGAGCATTCATTGCATTTTGGCATGATGCTTGATTATGAGGTTGTTGGTAAGGAAAACACCACTCTTGTGCCATATTGTTCTGAGCAGGAATAATTTCTTTAGAATTGCTAGTAGTATTTTGATTATTCTATTGGTTTTGCCTATTGTTGTAATTCCTCCTTTTATTTTGAGCATCAACTTGGTAGTTAGGCCTATTGGGTTGATAAGGAGCTTGATATGGGGCTTGATACCTTTGATTTTGGTTCTCATTTTTCTTGAGGTTCACCAATTCATTGCCAAAATTTTGCATAGTTTGCTAGATTTGTTGAGTTGCTTCAACATTCTTTATAAACATATCTTGTAACGTCTATAGTTGCTTTGATGAGTCTGCTACAACACTATTTTGAACATAATTTTTAAAACCTAGTGTTGGAACAGTAGGTATTGCAACTATAGGGGGTACTTGTAAAGGCATCAATGGTTGTATATTAGGAAAAATAGGCATAGGAGGCTAAGGGGCAATTTTACCAGCTTGTATAAGGTTGTTTTCTGCTCTAATAGATATATCATAAGCTGTCGGTAATGTAACCCCACCCATAGATTGAATCATAACAACAATATCACTATTTAAAGCTCTCAAATAATATAAAAATGCATGTTCAGGAGAGGTTTTTACCATTGTAGGAATTCTATTCCAGGTTTGCTCAAAATGGTAATTGAAATCAGTCATCTTCTCTTGTGGTGCCCTCTTAATAGTGGTCATCTGCTCAACCAATGATAGGTGATCTGATTTATCTGCAAGTTACTTTTTTAACTTATCACCCAAATCATCCCAATCAGTAACTGAATTAATTTGCAAACCCCTGAACCATTGTAGTGCTTTGCCTTTGAATGATGCTGCTAGTAGCCTGAGTGCTACGTTCTCTTGGGTTATATGGTAGACTGCACATAGAGATGCTATATCTCTTATGCACTCAATGGGTGTAACGTGGTCTTCACCAGTGAAACTAGGAAGACTTTTCAGAGCTTCTCCTGGTATAGGATCATGTTGGGTCAAATTCAAAGGGTTCCCTCTATTGAAGAGTACAAAATCATGTGCTCTTGATATGACTATTGTAAATACTGGAGAATTTATTGGTGAATTCTGGGTAATAGATGGCTCAATTGGAGTAGTTTCAAAAAGAGGATTTATGTGGGTAGCAAAATTAGGCTAAGAATTATTAGGTAGAGGAGAAAAATTAGACAGAAGATTAAGATCTAGAGTTTCAAGAAAAACTTCAACTGACAAACTTTCTGGAAACTCAACTACTGAATTTGTTGTTTTTTCTATCTTTTTCATTGTCCTTGACCTTTTCTGTGATGGTGGTAGCTTAATATGCTCAACCAGATCCTCTCTCTATCTGGTTTGATACTTTTTCATATGTTGTTAAGACCTTTTCTGTACATAAAACCAGAAAATAGAGTCGCCAAGTACTTAGAAAAAATAGCCTCAATAGGCTGAAATACTGTTGCCAATACCAAAATAATAGCAAAAATGGATTTTCTTTGAGTTGTGATAGCTCAAACGCATCCCACCGGGTGTGCCAAAAATTATTGTCATTGAGGATTGCACCTGCAATGCTAAGTTCCAAAACAAGCAATCCTGTGAAACATGGAAACACCTTCGAGCCTGTGGGTTGCTCAAAGTGAAGGTGAATCTCCAGAGATCAGGCCGGCTTCCTGTTTGGTGAATCTCTTGTAAATAATTTTAATAAGAAAAGGGATAGAAAGGGATAGAAAGCTTGCATGTAATAAAAATCTATTCTAATGAAGGTGATGCACCAAATATCTTATCTGAGATGTGCAACCTGCTTAACTCACAAAAACCTTCAACAAATAACCTTGATTGCTTCACAACTCAACTGAACATGTATATGCATAAATATTTCCTAGAAAGGGATGAATTTAATGCATGCACGAAGGAAAACAACAAGTTTTCACAACTTCAAGCAATTAAAATCAGCTAACACAAACTAGAACCTGCAACTAACACGAATCTCCTTGCACCACAAATTGACTGAATGAGACAAATTAGAGGATAAAAATCACAGGAAATTATCAAATCATTCATTCACTAGATAATAAAAGTAGTACCAAGAAGGAAATCTGCTGCTATATTACTAAAAAATAAAGGCGTGTTGCTGTTACAAAACTCAAATACTGCTGAGCTACAATACCTTTTTTGCAAAAATGTGTATGCAAAAAAGAAAGAACCAGAGGGAAAAAAGGAGAGAAAGAATATATAGAAATCATGATGAATCCCCTTCAAAACCCTAAAATGACTGCATGAGAAAAGCCTTGGGTGAATCTACCCATAAAAATGGCATAAAATCTCATGCATATTACTGTAAAATAATAATCTTTACTGCTCAAAAAGACCACCACTAATCCTGCATGAAGAAAACCCCTCATTACTAAATATGGAATTTTCAGTCTCACCCTAAATAGCTCCATTAAAAAAAATGAACCTCCTATTTAAAAATCTGCATGTCTAAATGCAGAAAATAGCTATCCCCATGTGAAAGTTGCATGATGAACTGAACTGTAACTATTATATGGAAAAGAAATCCCACTAAAAAAATCTTATGCATTCCCTGGAAACTACTATTTGTGTTGAAGCCTCTGTTAAAAATGGTTTTGGAAATGATCTCCATGTTTTGTGAGCTTTCCAACAGTATGTAACACTTGCATATTCAGACAATCAATAAGCATCTACATTAATCTTTCATGTAGAAATTCATCTGCTTTCTTGGTGGGCTTTTCACCGTTCAAACAACCAGTTCTGAGTCCACCGTGTAATTTTTATTATTGCTAGCCACTGGATCGCCTGCATTAACCATGGTCGCTTGCATAAACTTTTCTTTTATTTCCTAGCGGGCCCCACCGTTTGTCATCAAATCTGCATGATTATCCATCGAGCAGTTTTTCACTGCGATATGGCGACCACCATTTGATCTATCGAGAACTTGCTTGCTTTTTACCTCTGCTTGTTTTATTTTATCTCTTGTTGCTCTCTTCATCCTAGGCCCACAGGAATGAGCAACAATAATGAACTTTGAACCATTGAACCACTTTGAACTGTTGAACCACTTTGAATTGGTTCAAAGTTGACTTAAAAAATATATACATCTGCTCGTCTGTAGACTTTTGCCACGTGTCAGCCGCTAGTTCGCTCGTGAGATTCGCATCTCGCCACTTGGACACCCATCTGGATTTGGTCTACCTTGTTTCTTCATTCACTCTCTACTACGTGGTGCATTCTCATTCGTTCTTAGCCCACCTGGACGACCACCTCTATTGCCACGTCATCAGTCGCTATGTCGCAGGGAATAACTATCGAGCATGCGGTATAGCGATGGCTGTTGATCTGCCCTCAAACTGCTTGATCTTTAACACCTTAGCTGCTCACCTCCCCTTTTCCTTTTCCGCACATGCTTTGTCGCCAAGTCATTGAGGTAAATGGCAAGCTTCTTTCTATAGCGGTATAGCGATAGCCCTTAGATCTTTCGGACTACCATTGATCTTCTCTTAATTTACTCCACCTTTAACCCCATCTGATCTTCTCTCTTATGCCACATGTCAACATGTGTCACCCCTTGATTGGCTCTGGAGATTCGCCTGGGCACCACCTATTTTTCGAGCCTGCCACTCGTCTTGCTCTGTCGGATATCCTTCTTTCGGCCAAACTACTCCCTCGGTGATTTGTTTACCAGTCTCATCGAACATGTAGTTTCATCGATATTATTCTTTATGTGGAACTGCTTTTGATTTCTTTGATATACCTTATGTCGATGGAACTGAGCCTTTGGTGAAACTTTTTTGGGACTCATCGCAGCCAAGGTCTGCTCGATGTCGATGGAACTAAGATTTCAATGAAACCTTTTCATGACTCATCGCAACCAAGGTCTGCTCAATGTTGGTCATCTATGGCATGTCACTAACCACTAGACTGCCACCTATCTTTGGTCTTATACTATCTGTTCCACCACATCATCAGTCGCCAAGTCACGATGATATCCCGATGTGCAGCTTTCCATTGTGCCTTAGCAACCATCATCTGATCTTTTTGCCTGACCATTGGATGTGATCAATCTGCTCGATCTTTACTCTTGGTCTTTTTAGTCTGACGCAAAATTTGGGTCTCCTTAAGATATGTGTGTGCATGGGGTCCACTAGGCGACAAGCCTCTTCTTGCCAAAAGCCCGTAAACTTTGACACTATAGTTATATGTGACCTTATATTTAAATGTGATAAACTCCCTCCATGTGGCCAATGTGGGATAAAAGGTCTTCCTGCCTGGTGACTGAAACCACTTGGAAACTCTAAGGCCTTTTAAAACCCTCTTTGGCGCTCAGGTAAAAAACTTTACATAGGCCGATTGCATTTGCTTTGAGTTTGTTTTGGCCTTACATCAACCATGCCATTTCATCTGCAATAGAGCATAGATGTCTCTATGATCTACAACATGCTGAGCTCAACCCTCATGGGAGCCACATTTTAACCCACATGATGTCTTACTTTCCTATATCTGCACATGAAGCAAACAAGTTAGAGAAAAAAGGTGTATTTCTGATTTCTTGCTCATGATTTGGACCTTTTCAAAATGAATGCAAGGCTTCATTAGGGCACCAAATTTGGCATGTGCAAAATTTTGGTAACAGTAATCTTACAATGAGTTGATATAAGGGTCACTACTCCAGCTTGATAGTGTACCGTTCATATGCTAAGATGTTGCCACATAATCCCCTGTTGTGATATATAAATTGTACTGAAAGGATAATCTCATAGAAATGAGGATCTTTGATTAATGTACTTTATCAGTGCAAAGGACTCTTAGGAGTGATTACCCACATGGCACCAATCAGTAGTCATATCCAAAAGGTTTTACAAGATGTTTGATTATTATTTTGTTGAACAAGGACATCAATATGTAGTGTCTAGATATTTTTAAGATTTATTTTTATTTTTTTATGAGTGTAATAAAGACCTTGATATTTAGGGGAAAAGTATGCTTTGTTGGTATTATGGATGTGTTGCATTAGTTTTGTCATTGATGTCAACACTTATCCTTCTGGAGATCTACATTGTTGATTTGGCATTATGGTTATATTGGTTTACTGTTGAACTGACACATTATGTTCACTGGCAAGGTCAATGACTTATGCACAGTCACCGGTATGTTGTTCACCAACAGGTTATATGGTTCACCGGCACTGATGATGACTTGTTATCATCTGGAGATCACTTGGGTATGTGCAGGATCATGGTGTGCCAAAACAGGCCCTTAAGCGGCAATGAAATTAAAGAAAATCAGAGTTATGCAACTTGACATGAAAATTTGAATAAGTTGTGAACATTATTTTTAAAATATGTAAGAAGAGAATCTATAGAAAATTGAATGTAGTTTCTAAGATACTAGTTATTTTTTGGAAAAAAAAATCCTATTTGATGAAAATTTCAAATTTCAATGCAGTGGTACTAAAATTTTAGGAAAAAGATAAGAAGTAGATGTATGTCTAACCACCCTAATCACAATCAAATCATAATATTTTTTATAATATTTATAATATAAGTATTTGACTCATGTTCGGATGTGACACATATCTTTTTATAAAGTAAATAATTATTTATGATTTTTTTACTACAACTTTTCAGAAACTCCTACGTCTGACCACCTTAACTTGGTCAAAACCTTATGATTTTTTATTTTTTTCAATTCTTCCCTATAGTAGACAAAGCATAGGATGTGATGCATGTTTCGGATTCAAAAAATGATACCGTTTGAAAGTTATGAGTGTTTTTCAATCAGTCTATCAATCAGGACTATTGTCAGAATTCAATTAGAAAATAAATAATAATTATTTATTAAAGTCAAAAGAGGACAAGCCTTATATTGTTGGAAAGCTGAGAATGCCCTTAAAAAACCCTTTTCATTTTATCAATTTTGGCTACAAAAAAAGTCGTCAGCCACCAGTGTAAAGTTTGGAAAATCAAGGAATACTGAAAAAACACGTTTTTTCAGTTGACTTTCCAGGCTTGTCACTTCCAAGCCAAATCCCAAAGCATTCCCAAAAAGAAATTTTAAATTCAAAAATTTTAGAACACAAATCGGATATCCAATTTTAATAAGTAAATTCACTAACTAAATTTGCACATAATTAATCTAATATTTATTAATATATTAATATATAATATTTTAATATATTGATTTATAAATAAATTAGTATATGATATTAGGGAGAGGGAGAGGGAGAGAGGGGAGTGGGGAGAGAGAGAGAGAGAAATTAGGGGAGGGAGAGAGAGATTAGGGGAGAGGGGGAGAGAGAGAGATTAAGACACCAAATTGTGTCTTTAAGGATCATATGGTGTCCTAAGGGGTCGTACGACACAATATGACCCCTTAGGACACCATAGGACCCATAGTGACCCAATATGGTGTCATAAGGGGTCATATTGTGTCCTAAGGGGTCATATGATGTCTTAAAGGGGTCATATGACACAATATGACCCATTAGGACACAATATGACTCATAACGACATAATTTGGTGTCTTAAGGGTCATATGGTGTCCTAAGGGGTCATAGGACACAATATGACCCCTTAGGACACCATAGGACCGATAACGATCCAATATGGTGTCTTAAGGGGTCATATGGTGTCCTAAGGGGTCGAAGGACACCATATGATCCTTATGGACACCATAGGACCCCTTATGACACCATATGGTGTCGTTAGGGGTCATATGGTGTCCTAAGGGGTCGTAGGACACAATATGACCCCTTAGGACACCATATGACCCCTTAGGACACCATATGACCCCTAATGACACCATATGGTGTCATAAGGGATCCTATGGTGTCCATAGGGATCATATGGTGTCCTTCTCCTAAGGGGTTGTAGGACACAATATGACCCCTTAGGACACCATAGGACCCATAATGACCCAATATGGTGTCTTAAGGGGTCATATGGTGTCCTAAGGGGTTGTAGGACACCATATGACCCCTATGGACACCATAGGACCCCTTATGACACCAAATTATGTCGTTAGGGGCCATATGGTGTCCTAAGGGGTTGTTGGACATAATATGACCCCTTAGGACACCATAGGACCTATAACGACCCAATATGGTGTCATAATAGGTTGTATGGTGTCCTAAGGGGTCATAAGAGTTCATGGGACACCATATGACCCCTAAGGACAACATACGACCTCTTATGACACCATATGGTTTTGTTAGGGATCATATGGTGTCTTAGGACACCATATGACCCCTTAAGACACCAAATTGTGTCATTACGGGTCATATGGTGTCCTAAGGGGTTGTAGGACATAATATGACCCCTTAGGACACCATAGGACCCAAAGCGACACAATACGGTGTCATAAAGGGTTATATTGTGTCCTAAGGGGTCATATGATGTCTTAAATGGGTCATATGACATAATATGACCCATTATGATACAATAGAACCCATAACGACCCAATATGGTTCCTTAAGGGGTCATATGGTGTCCTAAGGGGTCATAGGACACCCTTAGGACACCATAGGACCCAAAGCAACACAATATGGTGTCATAAAGGGTTATATTGTGTCCTAAGGGGTCATATGATGTCTTAAATGGGTCATATGACACAATATGACCCATTATGATACAATAGAACCCATAATGACCCAATATGGTTCCTTAAGGGGTCATATGGTGTCATAAGGGGTCATAGGACACCATATGACCCCTATGAACACCATATGACCCCTTATGACACCATATGGTGTCATTAGGGGTCATATGGTGTCCTAAGGGGTCATAATGGGTCATGGGACACCATATGACCCCTTAAGACACCAAATTGTGTTGTTATTTGTCATATTGTGTCCTAAGGGGTCATGGGGAAACATATGACCCCTTAGGACACCATATGATCCCTAATGATACCATATGGTGTCATAAGGGGTCCTATGGTATCCATTGGAGTCATATGGTGTCCTATGACCCCTTAGGATACCATATGACCCCTTAAGACACCATATTTGGTTGTTATGGGTCATATTGTGTCATATGACCCCTTTAAGACATCATATGACCCCTTAGGACACAATATGACCCCTTATGACACCATATTGGGTCTCTTTCGGTCCTATGGTGTCCTAAGGGGTGTGGTTTATGACACAATATGGTGTCTTAAGGGGTCATATGGTTGTTGGTATTTTTTATATGTTGATATGGTTTTGTCATTGATGTCAACACTTGTCAACACTTGAGAAACACTTGGAGATCTTTGGTTATGTTCATCGACATGATCAATGACTTATGCACAATCACTAGTATCTGGTTCACCGATAGGTTATATTGTTCACCGACACTTGGAATAACTTGGAGATTACTTGGTTATGTCAAAGACATCATTTGGACACTTGGTTTTGCTGATTTGTTCATTGGTCTAATCAGGTTTGCATATTTGTTATTACTGACAAATAGGTCTAGGTTATGGACCAGCAAGCATATCTATTCCAGATCAGCACGACACATCATGAAGATGATTTATTGTTATTGTAAATGCATTGAGCTGACATCATGCATCGCATATTGATTCACTTGTAATTGATTTTATTGTAATATCTTAGTGAGCCAACCTACTTAAATGGTCTTAGGTTTTGGTATATATGTAAGATCTCATTTATGAGATTGTGTGGTAGAGTGTGGAAAAGGATTGTAATAAGGTATATGTGAATATAAGTAGAGCTATACATGTAGACATCATTCAAGCTTGAAGGAAGGTTTGATGAAGGCAAATCAGATCTTAACCGGTACTGAATCGAGAATATGAAGATGCTATTATGAGCAGTACATTATCATTGGATTTAACCATCCAATTGTAGTTAGTGTGACTCCCATTTTGTGATTGAGCAGTGAGATCTAGGTAGTTGGCCTTTCTGCATGTGCAGACTCCATATTGTACACACATACTATCTACATCAGTATCATCTGATTGTCGGTAAGGTTTCCCATCGTGGTTTTTTCCCTTACAAGGTTTCCATGTACAAATAATTGTGTTATGTGTTCTATGTGTTATCCATCTTTCTATTTCATGCATTAAACTTTACCGGTACTACAATTAGCTGTTAAACTATCTATCACCATTAAGTTTGGTTAAGTTAGTTTTGGTTTGTATTTATTAGACAACTAATTCACCCCACCCTCTCAGTTGCCTCTGGGACCTAACAATTGGTATCAGGGCATAGTCCTCTTTTTGCAGAAGTTTAACAACTTGAGGAGATCCAATGTCTTCTAACTATTTTAGGAAGGACAGTCCGAAGCTTGATGGAACCAACTATGGCATATGGAAGATCAGGATGGAAACTCATTTGAATTGAATTGGAAAGGACATATGTGATGTTACAAAGAATGGCTATATTGTTCCTACTCAAGGTCAACCTATTCCACCAACCTTGGCTAAAGATGAGGAAAATGATTGCAAAACAAGAGAAGCACTTTTGAGCACATTTTCAGATCAGCAAATCATGGGATTATAAGATAGATCTATTGCTAAATCTATTTGGGATAAATTGGAAACATTAAATGAAGGTGATACCACAGTCAAAATTGCAAAACTGGAATGCTTCCAGGTCAGGTATGAAAATCTGAAAATGGAAGAAGATGAAAGAATTTTTGCTTTTATGGAAAGAGTAAATGAAATTGTTTTTGGTATACAATGTTGTGGAGGAACCTTAAGTGAAGATGAAATTGTTTCTAAAGTTTTAAGAGCATTGCCACCGACATACAAAATGAAAGTAACTGCTATTAATGAATTGAGAACAATGCCTAATACATTATTATTTAGAGACACTTTGGTTGGAAAACTTTTAGCTTTTGAACTTGAGGAATTTGGTCATGTTGCTACTATTAAGACAGATTTAGCTTTCAAAGCATCATCATCATCATCTGAGAAATCTGATTGGAAAGCCTTTTATGCAAGAGAACTTGAAGAAATTAGAAAGGATAATGAAGAACTGGAAGAGCTTGAAACACACTATTTGCAAGGAAAATGCCTAAAGGTCTAGTTGGAAGTAAGTATGAAGGTAAAGCACCATTTAAATGTTTTAACTGCAATAAGATTGGTCACATGGCATCTAGGTGTCCTGATAGACATGCAAGATTGAAAGAAGAAGATAAAAGGACATATAAGCCTAACCTTGAATATCAAAGGTACAAATTTAGGAAGAATAGAGACAAATCATGTTACTATGTTGATGAGGAGTCACTGATGATTTTGATGAGTAACCGACAGACAATGGATGGGCTTTTGTTGCTATAACAGAAGATCAACCGACACCTACTATTAAACTTGTAGAGTAGGCCCTGGCAGCTAAAATTGAAGATAAAGATGAATGAATTATTGATTCCGGATATTCACATCATATGAATGGTGATAAGAGTAAATTCTTAACCTTTCAGGAATACAATGGAGGTCTAGTAAGATTTAGAGATGACAAAGATTGTTTGATCAGAGGAAAAGGCACTATATCTTTTGATGGTAAGCATAATACTGATAATGTTTACTATGTTGAAGGTTTGAAGCATAATCTTTTGATTGTTGGTCAATTAGTTGAAAAGAGATTTCAGTTATAATTCAAGAATGGTAAATGCAAAATCATGAATAGAACTGGTTTGGAAATTACAATCAGTAATCGGACTAGAGGTAATATATTTCATTTGAATAACAATGAAAAGACATGCTTGATTGCACATATTGATGAAAGTTGGTTATGTCATAAGAGACTGTGTCATGTAAATTTTGATTGCATTGTGAAGATCAGTACAATTAAGGCTGTAAGAGATTTACCTAAGATTGTTAAGCCTCACAATCCGGTATGTAAGGAATGTCAATTTGGAAAACAAGTTAGAGCAACTTTTAAAAGTATACCAGAGAAATCCAATAATGTTCTTGAATTAATTCATACTGATTTATGTGGTCCAAGAAGAACTAGAAGTTTACAAGGAGACAGATATTTTATGCTAATCATTGATGACTATTCTAGAATGTGTTTTGTTACTTTTCTTAAGGAGAAATCAAAAGCTTTTGGGAAATTCAAACTATTCAAGGTGATGGTAGAGAATGAAACCGATAAGAAAATTAAATGTTTGAGATCAGATCAAGGAGGTGAATTCACATCTAAGAAAGTTAATACATTTTGTGAAGTGAATGGAATTAAAAGACAGTTATCAACACCTCGAACACCCCAGTAGAATGGAGTTATGGAAAGAAAGAACAAAACTATTCTAGATGCAGCTAGAAGCATGATATCAGAATCAAACCTACCTCATGTGTATTGGAGAGAAGCAGTCAATACAGCTGTTTATACATTCAACAGAGTTCACATCAAAGGTGAAACCAGTAAGACCCCTCATGAACTATGGATTGGTAATACTCCTACTCTTAAATATTTTAGAATATTTGGAAGTAAATGTTATATTAAAAGAGATGAGTATATTGGCAAATTTGATCCTAGAAATGATGAAGGAATATTTCTTGGTTATTCATCTAAGAGCAAGGCATATAGATGTTTTAATAAGAGATTGTAGAGAATCATTAAGAGTGCAAATGTGAAGATTGATGAATAGTTTAGAAGGTCTATAGGATTTGAACCGATAGTTGAGATAATCACAAATGAACCTACTATGAGCACACCTGTACAAAATGTTGATCTAGTGCATCATCTAAAAATTCCACAATGACTCAAGAACAACAACAAGTGAAAACACCTCGGTATGTAAGATTGAATCACTATGAAAATTACATAATTGGGAACAAATATCAAGGAGTTATGACTAGAGGAAGACTGGCAAATGAAGAGGTATGTCTTATTTCTCAAATTGAACTAGCATCAATTAATAAGGCATGTGAAGATAAACACTGGATTAAAGCTATGGAAGATGAATTGGAACAAATTGAAAAGAATAACACATGGACATTAGTTCCCCGGCCTAAAGATGAAAATGTAATTGGAACTAGATGGGTATTCATAAATAAACTTAATGAAGATGGTAAGGTAATAAAAAATAAAGCAAGATTCATGTGTAAGGGATATTCACATAAAGAAGGAATTGATTATAATGAAACCTTTTCACCGGTAGCTAGAATTGAGGTAGATAGATTATTCTTAGCTTTTGCAACACACAAGAACTATAAAGTATATCAAATGGATGTTAAATGTGCATTTCTAAATGGTGATCTGGAAGAAGAAGTTTACATTGAACAACCTGATGGATTTTATTTGATAGATGACAAAGATATGGTTTGCAGGTTAAGGAAAACTTTATGTGGATTGAAGCAAGCTCCTAGAGCTTGGTATGCTAGATTGAACAAATATCTTTTGAAGATTGGTTTTACTAAAGCTAATGCTGACAACAATCTATATTACAAAGAGACTAAGGATGACATCTTGGTTATTGAAGTTTTTGTTGATGATATAATCTTTAGAGGAGAAGATGGATTGTGTAAAGACTTTTTTAAAAAGATGCAAGAAGAATTTGAAATGTCTATGATTGGGGAGATAAAATTCTTTTTAGGATTGCAGATTTTATAGACTGATAAAGGTATATTCATAAATCAATCAAAGTACTTGAAAGAATTACTAAAGAAATTTGGCATGGAAAACTCTAAACCGATAAGCACACCTATGACTACAACTGATAAACTATCATTGAAGGATGAATCAACACCCATTAATTTGACTTGGTACAAGTCTATGATAGGAGGTTTATTGTATTTGACACAAACAAGACCTGATATTATGAATGCAGTATGTATTGTTTCAAGATTTCAGAGTAATCCTAAGGAAAATCATGAATCAACAGTGAAAAAGATTTTCTGGTATCTACAAGGAACTACAAATCTTGGTTTATGGTATCCTAGAGATGAAAAATTTGATTTAGGTGCATACACATATGCAAATTGGGCAGGAGATGTAGATGATAGAAAAAGCACCATCGGTGGAGCACTTTTTCTTGGCAGCAGGTTAATCTCTTGGTTGAGCAAGAAACAAAGTTGTACATCTTTATAAACAATAGAATCAGAATATATTGCAGCAACAACTAACTATACATAGGTATTATGGATTAAGAAAATGTTGAAGGACATAAAGGTAAAATGCAAGGAGCCTATAACAATTTACTTGATAATATGGCAGCAATTGATAAATCAAAGAATCCGGTATTTCACTCTAAAACTAAACATGTTTCTATCAAATTCAGTTTTCTGAAAGAGAATGTTGAAGCAAAAGAAGTGAAATTGGTTTATATGAATACTAAAGAGCAGATTGTAGATATCTTTACTAAGCCTTTTCCTAAGGAAACTTTTGAATATCTAAGAGAGCAGCTTGGAGTTATACCCTCACCGGTAGAGACTTAGACAGTCGATGATTGACATCAACCGACAAAATTAACAGAGAAATATTTTTTCTGGCTTTGATGAGCAAAGCTACTTCTCAAGGGGAGTATCTGGATAAACTGATAAATTGGTATTTTGTGATAAGTTCTTTGAACTGATTATATTTGGTTTTGTATTGCTTTGGCATTTGATGTCAAAGGGGGAGAGATATCTATGGAAAAACAATATCTTTTTAGGGAGAGATTTTTACTCTCCGTATCTGTATTTTGATGATCTCTTTGGGAGATTGTTGGTTTTTGGTTTTTGGCATTTTTGTTTTAACACTTTGATGGTTTTTCCATCTTGTGTTGCTGTCAATGCCAAAGGGGGAGATTGTTGGTATTTTGGATATGTTGATATGGTTTTGTCATTGATGTCAACACTTGTAAACACTTGAGAAACACTTGGAGATCTTTGGTTATGTTCACCGACATGATCAGTGACTTATGCACAGTCACCGATAACTGGTTCACTGATAAGTTATATTGTTCACCGACACTTGGAATGACTTGGAGATTACTTGGTTATGTCAAAGACATCATTTGGACACTTGGTTTTGGTGATTTGTTCATTGGTCTAATCAGGTTTGCATATTTGTTGTTACTAGCAAATAGGTCTAGGTTATGGACCGACAAGCATATCTATTCTAGATCAGCACAACATGTCATGAAGATGATTTATTGTTATTGTAAATGCATTGAGCCGACATCATGCATCACGTATTGATTCATTTTTAATTGATTTTATTGTAATATCTTAGTGAGCCGACCTACTCATTTGGTCTTAGGTTTTGGTATATATGTAAGATCTCATTTATTAGATTGTGTGGTAGAGTGTGGAAAAGGATTGTAATAAGGTATATGCGAATATAAGCAGAGCTATATACACAAACATCATTAAGATTGAAAGAAGGTTTGAAGAAGGAAAATCAGATCTTAACTGGTACCGAATCCAGCATATGAAGATGCTATTATGAGCAATACATTATCATTGGATTTAACCATCCAATTGTAGTTAGTGTGACTCCCATTTTGTGATTGAGCAGTGAGCTCTAGGCAGTTGGCCTTTCTGCATGTGCAGACTCCATATTGTACACACATACTATCTGCAATAGTATCATCTGATTGTGGGTAAGGTTTCCCACCGTGGTTTTTCCCCTTATAGGGTTTCCACATACAAATAACTGTGTTATGTGTTGTGTATTTTATTTGTCTTTCTATTTCATTCATTAAACTTTACCGGTACTGCAATTAACTATTAAACTATCTACCAACATTAAATTTGGTTAAGTTAGTTTTGGTTTGTATTTATTAGACAACTAATTCACCCTCCCTCTCAGTTGCCTCTGAGACCTAACAATGGTGTCCTAGGACACCATATGACCCATTATGACATCATATGGTGTCGTTAGGGGTCATATGGTGTCCTAAGGGGTCATGGGACACCATATGACCCCTTAAGACACTGAATTGTGTTGTTATGGGTCATATTGTGTCCTAAGGGGTCATGGGACAACATATGACCCCTTGGGACACCATATGTGTAGAGGTCATATTGTGTCCTAGGACACCATATGACCCCTTAAGACACCAAATTGTGTCGTTATGGGTCATATGGTGTCCTAAGGGGTCGTAGGACACCATATGACCCCTTAGGACACCATATGACCCCTTATGATACCATATGGTGTTGTTAGGGGTCATATGGTGTCCTAAGGGGTCATATGTTGTCTCATGACCCCTTAGGACACAATATGACCCATAATGACACAATTTAGTGTCTTAAGGGGTCATATGGTGTTCCATGTCCCCTTATGACATCCTAGGACACCATATGACCCCTATGGACACCATATGACCCCTTATGACACAATATGGTGTCTTTAGGGGTCATATGGTGTCCTAATGGGTTATATTGTGTCATATGACCCCTTTTGATACATCATATGACCCTTTAGGACACCATATGACCCCTAACGACACCATATGGTGTCATAAGGGGTCCTATGGTGTCCTAACGGGTTATATGGTGTCCTATGACACCATATGACCCCTTAGGACACCATATGAACCCTTATGATACCATATGGTGTTGTTAGGGGTCATATGGTGTCCTAAGGGGTCATATGTTGTCTCATGACCCCTTAGGACACAATATGACCCATAATGACACAATTTAGTGTCTTAAGGGGTCATATGGTGTTCCATGTCCCCTTATGACATCCTAGGACACCATATGACCCCTATGGACACCATATGACCCCTTATGACACAATATGGTGTCTTTAGGGGTCATATGGTGTCCTAATGGGTTATATTGTGTCATATGACCCCTTTTGATACATCATATGACCCTTTAGGACACCATATGACCCCTAACGACACCATATGGTGTCATAAGGGGTCCTATGGTGTCCTAACGGGTTATATGGTGTCCTATGACCCCTTAGGACACCATATGATTCATAATGACATAATTTGATGTCTTAAGGGGTCATGTGGTGTCCTAGGACACCATATGACCCATATGGACACCATATGACCCCTTATAACACCATATGGTGTCGTTAGGGGTCATATCATGTCATAAGGGGTCATAAGGGGTCATGAGACACCATATGACCCCTAACGACACCATATGTTGTCATAAGAGGTCATATGGTGTCCATGTTGACATTTTTTATGTTTACAATGTGATTGTCATTGATGGACACACACGCATTGAGATCTTCTTTATATGTATGAGCCTAAGCTCAACCGGAATATGTTACAACTGGTATGTTGTATTATAGTCGTTAGACTATTGGTGTTTTGTAGAATGTATTTACCGGTCTGAAGTGGCATGTTAACACCAAGCGGTTCGAGGATCTCAAGCAGTACGAAGGATCAAAGCGGTAGAACACATACTTCCCAGTCTTCATTTTGTCAAACCGGCAACCGACATTTTTCTTGAACTAGAATTTTGTATGAACAGGTAACATTTTGTGATGAGTTACCATCCACCGATTGTTTGATGGTGTCGACACTTTAACGGTGCTTTTTGTGTCGTGTTACCAAGTATGTCCAGGTTCATTGAACCTAGGAAATTGTAATGTAATCCTATTGGACCGATATGAAATCAGATTCCTTTATAAGGACATCATGTCTAGGGTTTTAGGTTGTTGATGTAGTTATTGTGAAAGTTTATGTTGTTGCTAGGGTTTAAGGTGGTTGAGGAGTTGGAGAGAATATGAATGTGTAGAAGACTGAAGTAATGTTAGAATGCATTAGGAATGAGCTATCAAGGATCTAATCAAGCAATCTGTGCTATTAGCTAGATCAATAACTTGTTGATTACTCATATCTTTGACAAGTCTGTAGCCCTTAACCAGGTAGGCCCAAAAGCCTTTTGTAAATCCTCTAACAAGGTGGTTCACATCTGTGGATCTAAAATCCTCTAGCAAGGTAGTCTTTAATCAGACTTATCTCCTAACAAAGATTGAGATTCCTAATAGGATCTGTTCTGGTAAAGAATATTGTAAGACCTTAACCGGCCTGGTTCCTATTCTGCAGATAGTTACTTGTGAGTTCCATCTCACAATGGTTTTTCCCATTTGGGTTTCCACGTCAAAATCTCATGTGTTATGGTGTTTGTGCTTTTGTGGGTGAATGTATTATTTACTATTTGGTTTGCATGTGTGCTATTTGGTTTGTCTGCTAAACTATTTTACCGGTTTACTTTCAGTCTTGTAAAGTGTTTAAGTGCAAATATTTTTGGCATACTAATTGACCCCCCCTCTTAGTATTCATCAATTGGTATCAAAGCCTACCTTTCTATAAGTTTAACCACTTGGAAAGAGATATGGGGGAATACTCTATAAGGGAACTTACTCACCGACTCACTCAGTCTAAGCAAGCCTATGATGAACTTATGGAAAAATATAAGGTCTCTTAGGCAAAAAGGAGAGAACATGCTAAAAAGCTGATGGAGCTATCTGAAAATAGTTCTTGAGATGAAGCAGACATGGAAGCCCTAATTGTAGAAGTAAATAAGTTGAATGAATCAAACTCTAACCTAAGAAAGGAGTTGGAAGGACTGACTATCCGGATGTGTCAAGAGCTTGAGAACCGAAGGAAAGCTGAGGATCTGGTGAAGGACAAAGATCATGAGATCTCCAAGCTAAAACAAGAGATCATTGCCCTAACTGCTCAACTCCATGCGAGCAAAGTGGAAAAGGAAGACATGCAAGGAGAACTGAACATTGCCATCTCTGAGAATGAAAATTTGATGGAAACAAATGTTGCTATTTCCAAAGAACTCTTTGAGTCAAAGGAAATACTTGCTAAGCTCAACAAGAGTACTGTCAAGCTAGAGCAAAAGCTTGAATCTGCCAAACCGGTTAAGAATACCAATGGACTTGGTTATTTCGGTCATGAGTGTTGGTGTAAATAATTATTCATCTTGGATATTATTACACTATACTTAAGTTTACTTAGGAAATTCATTTCATAGTAGTTTGGGTATGAGACACTTGGGTGTTTGTGCCACATTGAGATAGTGTGTGTAGGAGAATTTCCACCTTTTATGGTGTTGATCTTGTTGTTACACTCCACATTCAATGGGTGATCCACCTCATGTGGACTATTATATTATTTCTCCTACCTACCCACACCTATTTCCTACCTACCCTTGTTTCTTATTGAGCCACATGTCATGTTTGTGTGCTCACATATCCATATAGCCTTGTCTATATAAGCATGCTATATTCATTGTATGGAATGCTTAATGATCTAGTTGATCATATTTTTTATCTTGATAGAATACAGTTTATTTCTATCATCTATTTTGTTCTCTCTTATTTGTGCTTTCCATTTCCTCTTGATCTTGGCAAAATCTCACATGGTATCAGAGCCATTAGAGTGTCATTGGTTTGCCAATTGAGAGAAATTTGATGCTATTTAGGGTTTGCATTTTGGATCTTTCTATTGTAGGTTATTATTGAAGCTTGATGGGTCAAATATGAGGTTACCATTGGATTGAGGAGGACCAAGAAAGTCAATTTTTCCTTTTGTTTCATCCAAATCGAACTTCGGAGGCCAAATCTAGAGGCATTTGAAGTTTGATGTTGTAGCGGAAATTTTCCAGAAATTATAATTTGGTAGGCATTTTTCAAATAGCGATATCTCACTCATCCGGACTCATTTTTTCAAGCAATTTTTTTTGTGTTGGGATAGAATTTCGTGATCTGTATAGTGGGGTAGGCTATTTCTAATTTTCAGATACAAGAATTTTAGAAATCATGAAATCCCAATTTTTACAACTTTGGAGGCTTCATTTGGGCTCATATGGACTCCTTTTCAAGTGCCATTTTTTTTGAAAGTGCATTTTTTTTTATCTACTTTCATAATCTACCATTTGTTTGTAGTAATTTTAAGTAGAAATTGTACTTTCAGTATTTGACCATTTTTGGCATATTTGGTACTTGTATTTTGCTTGGATCTCAGTTTAGATCACTAGCAGTATTTGTTGAAGTCTCTTAGATCTCATTTTGAGAAGTTGTAAATTGAAATCAGAAGTCCACTTAGCCTTGTTTTGCAAGTGGCCTATTATACACGCACTACATATAAAGTGCCAAAATCATCATTTTTTGGGGGTACTTTGGTTGAGTTAATTTGGGGGGGTGTCTCTTGTGCTTTTGTGCTCTTGTGTTCCTTCCTTTCTGCTGCTATGGGTTCTTCTAAGTTTCCTCTCTTAACTCCTCATAATTATACTACTTGGAAAATTGATGCATGGAGTAAACTTATGGAAAAAGGTCTAACTCATTACATTGATGGAACTATTGTTGCTCCCATTGATCCTAAGGTTGATCCAGTTGGTCACTTGGATTGGATCACTAAAAATATCATGGCAATTGGTACCTTAAGAAAGTATGTATCAAAGGATCTCATTTTTCATATTGAGAAGTGTACTCTAATCAAGGATTCTTGGCAAAAGTTTCAAGACTTGTATGGTCAAGTTGATGAGATTAGGGGATATCAAATTGATAGTGATCTCACCATGTTGGATCCCAAGAAATTTGATACTATACAAGATTATGTCACCAAGGCAAATGAGTTGAGGGCACAACTCAAAGATTGTGGCATTGATAAGAAGGATACTCAATTGATATTCAACTTGATAGGCAAGCTTCCAATAGAATATGCAGCATTTGTTTCTAGTTTCCAAACCCATAGGATGGCAATGGGTTAAAGCTACACAATGCCTACATTTGATGCTTTCAATGAAATGTTGATGATGGAACAAACTAAGTTGATAAGAATGGGCATTCTTAAGGCTTCTAAGTCTCAAGCATTAGTGGCAAATCAAGGAAAAGACAACTCAAACAAGAAGAAATGGCAATCAAAGCCTAAGGACAAAGCATCATCCTCTCCACAGCAAGGAGATACATCCTCTTCCAAGAGGGATAATTCACCAAAGAGGGAGAGACCTACTTGTGCCTATTGTAAAAAGTTTGGTCATGAGGAGCATCGTTGCCATTCTAAGAAGATTGACGAGCTCACACATATCATCAAAAAGCATAACATTGATTTGCCTAATGTCTACAAGAAGGATGGTTCATCAACTTCCACTTCCTCACATTCAAAAGGAAAAGGGCAAGCATTCATGGCTTCTACAAGTGGGAAGACTCACTCTTTTGGGACAAGAAAAGGAAAAGCTCTATGTGCTACTATTAGTCATGATTCAGAGAGATGGCTTCTAGATTCAGGGGCTTCTCATCATATGGCATCTTCACAGTCTATGTTCTCTACATTTGAGCCTTGCACCATGCCATAGATTTTGATGGGCAATAATACATACATGGATGTGATTGGGAAATGATCTATTGACATTGGGGATAAATCCTTCAATAATGTGTTGTGTGTACCCCACTTGACAAACAATCTCCTTTCTATCTATCAAATCACACATGGCGCAACTAAGAGAGTTGTGGAGTTCACACCTAAGTCAATTTTCATTAGAGACTTGGAGACTAGAGCTATCATTGCAACTGGGGTGGTTGATCATGCATCTTAGTTATACTCCTTTTCAAATTCTATTGATGATGATGATTTCACATTTGATGATTCTACACATGATGATCACACTTCTTGTGATGGTTCAGTTTTTTAGGAGAACTTTGGACACTTGAACATGGGGATTCTCACATGTGACCCCATTCTTGAGCCTTGTATTTTATCTCCTCATATTGATATCACATCACCTATTGCACCTGATGATGTAGATAGTGCGATAGTTTTGCCTTCATGTGATTCAGTGCAGTAGGATATTCTTTGTCTTCCAGCTTCAGATTCATAGGATCATTACTTGACAGACATTACTGGTTTATATATGGAATCCTACATTGTAGATTTGGGAGACATCATTGATGACATTCATCTTCTCTTTGATGAAGGTTATCCTTCTTCAATTGTTGTGAGGGAACACTTTGACCCTCTTGTTCATTCTCTACATGACCATTCTTTTGAGGTTGACATGAATGTGGATACTTATGTACAACAGTTGGAGGAGAACTCTTTATTTTTTGAGGAGACATGTGAGTCTTTGGGACATGTTCTACATCCATCTCCACTAGATCTTGGAGTGCCTTTTTCAGCAGTGTGCCATAGTTTACCACCTTTGGAGGGGGTATCTTTTAGCATCAACATGGGGATACTTGAGCAGTTTTTAGAGATTCCTTTCATCATGAGTTTTTTTCATACATCTTCCCTTCATGATTGGGGAGACTTCATGGATACACCTTTGGTTTTGTTTCTTCCTAAGGGGAGGAATGTTATTTGATTTTTGTGGTGCAAATTCCACATTGAGGGGGGGCTTCCTAGCTTCTCTTCTTCTCTCATATGGGGGGGACTTTTTCCTCACATGGGGTTTTGTCCTTCACATTCTTCTATGAGAGTTCTCTTGTATGTTTTTAATCTCTCTTTTGGGGGAGGTTTTTTTCCCATTGGGTTTTTCTCTCTTTCCCCACTTTGTGAGAGATTTCATTGCATTGCTTTGCATGCATTTGCATTTGTACATGGGTACCTAACATGGCCTCATAGCCAGGACCCATCTTGCATTGCTTAGTTGCATTGTAGACTTAAGTGCATTCCCCTAAGTTGCACTTAAGGGGGGGTGTTGCTGTAAATAATTATTCATCTTGGATATTATTACACTATACTTAAGTTTACTTAGGAAATGCATTTCATAGTAGTTTGGGTATGAGACACTTGGGTGTTTGTGCCACATTGGGATAGTGTGTGTAGGAGAATTTCCACCTTTTATGGTGTTGATCTTTTTGTTACACTCCACATTCAGTGGGTGATCCACCTCATGTGGACTATTATATTATTTCTCCTACCTACCCACACCTATTTCCTACCTACCCTTGTTTCTTATTGAGCCACATGTCATGTTTGTGTGCTCACATATCCATATAGCCTTGCCTATATAAACAAACTTATATTCATTGTATGGAATTCTTGATGATCTAGTTGATCATATTTTTCATCTTGATAGAATACAGTTTATTTCTATCATCTATTTTGTTCTCTCTTATTTGTGCTTTCCATTGCCTCTTGATCTTGGCAAAATCTCATAATGAGGAAGGTGAGACCTCTGGTATAAATGCTGGAACATCAAAGAAACACCCGACATCAAAGGATAAAGGTAAGCAAAAGTTTAAACCTATTTTCTTTAACTATCTTAAAGAAGGACATACTGCAAATGTGTGTAGGAGTAAGGCTTACAACAATTTTCCTTATTTCCTAAATGATAAGCCTAGATCCTATAGATTTAATGGTAACTATTATGCATGCAACAAGTATGGGCATAGAGCATCTGAATGCAAGTCAGTTATGAACAACACTAGAAGATATCCTTAGAGGACCCAAGGAGTTGGTCTTGAACCTTTTGTGAACTAGAATCACAATCGGTTTAATGCTTTCGATCATCAGCCAAGAAGTGATGGCTATCAAGCAGCAACCAGATGGAGAGAAAACTGCATGGTCTGTCATGGTCATGGTCACACTGTTGCAACATGTAGAAGGAAGAATGGAAATAGGAACAATGGACCTTGGAGAGCACCTGGATTGGTTTGCTATCATTGCAACAAACTGGGTCACATTGCCAGATTCTGTAGATCAAGAAAGAACAAATCTGATGATATACCAGTTACTCTGGAAGGAAACATTGATGTTGACACTGCTCAAGTAGACATGAACAAAACCTGGAAGAAGAAACCAGTGGTGTTACAAGAGGAACCGGTTTCTGCACCTAGTGTGGAAATCACAGAACCAACAAACTAAGCTTCAGAAAAGCTTAGGGGGAGAAAATAGTGAAATGTTTTGAACCCCCAGTTTACATCGGTAAAAGACATTAACTAGTATGTGATACCTATCAGTTGGCAGAAGACTGGAAACAGTAAAAGGAAAATTAGGGTTTATGCCCTAATGGAGGAGCATTAATGGTGGTAGGTGAGAAATATGCTTCAAATCATTTTTCAAATCATTTCTCACTATCAGTTTTCGGACAAAGAAAAGTTTTTCAAAGAGTAGAGCAAAGAAAAGGTGATTTGTGCTGAAATTTTGAGAAATTGAGAAACCGTGAAGGAGATTCAAACTCAAATTGCAAACAACCAAGTGAAGAAAGCAAAGTGGTGATTCTGCAACTGACAGAGTGTGAAGTGAAGGAGAGTCTGAAAGCCCTAACTTCACATGTTTCAAAAAGTATTTCTCAAGTTTGTAAGTTTCTATCATGACTTTCGCATCTCATACTAGTTCTAGTGCATCTGTCGAGTCTGCAAGTTTTATTCAATGCAATTCTAAGTATAATGCCCT
This sequence comes from Cryptomeria japonica, assembly GCF_030272615.1. Taxonomy (NCBI): domain Eukaryota; kingdom Viridiplantae; phylum Streptophyta; class Pinopsida; order Cupressales; family Cupressaceae; genus Cryptomeria; species Cryptomeria japonica. The sequence continues at coordinate 286,757,488 of NC_081413.1, forward strand.
ATCACAAGTTTCGGTTGGTGTTATAGTAGAAGAAGGGATTTATGATTAGATAGATTGCAAGATTGAAGACCTAGGGTCTCTAGCAATTCACTCATAGCTAGGTTTGTTCTATGGACAAGATAAAAAGATCAAACTAGAGTATAGTATCTTGGAGAAGAAGAAGCTCCATAATGTTGTTTATTTCCTAGAGGATTTCATAGATGATCACATTAGGATCATTCTGAGCAGAGTTCATGACAAGATGTACCTGGAAAGAACACATGATATAACACCACAAGCAATTCATGTCGTCACCAGTTTCTGCAATGCAGGGGATGTGCTAGCCCTAAGGAAGGTAAGAAAAACTGAAATGTCCAAGCTCACTAGTTCAGTGAGTGACTCACGAGGTATGACCATCAATTCTATCAAGGATGATCTGGTGAAGTATGCATGTATGGTGATTGGATACCGAACGTTCTCAGCCAACAGAATTAACTCTGTATCTACTACAGTGGTAAATGCCGCTTACCGGATGATCAAGGAGGATGCATCATTTGACCTATGTACCGGTATGCAAAGGCAACTCCTATTGAATTTGAAATCTATCAAACAGGATAATGCTTTAAGGTTCAAGTTTGGACAACTACTAGTTGGGCTATTCTTTTAATTCCAAGGCTACTTTCTAGGAGTAGGTGATGTCTAATGGTCTGCTGCCCAACCGGTAACCAAGCAAATAAAGGAAAGCATTCAAGTAGTTGGAACCAGTTACCCTGAAGTTCTAAACAAGTACTTTGATGAGTTCAGATGCAAAATGAATCAGAGGGTGAGAATATCAGGGGATATTGTCAAGAAATATGAAGATGATATCTGTTTCACCATTAAAGTGGATCAATGCATAATGGAGGCTGTTGAGCCCAGACAGGAGGAAGTGGAGTCTATGGGCTATGAGGTAATGAATGATATGCTGGAAGGATATGCCTCTACCCTTATTGCCTCACCACTTGATCCAAAGGAAAAAAGAACTGACACCTACCTAGAAAGGATAACACTGGTTGAGGAACCCTCTGCAAAGAAAGGAAAAGAACCTTCAATGAAGAAGGCAAAAATAGTGCCTTCAGCATCAGCACCGGCTACTATAGCTAGTCCTACAGTGACCAAGTAGTCACCGGCTAAAAAGAAACCTAAAGTGACACCTACTAAAGTGTTTGAGAGAAAGAGGAAGACAAGGAATACCTCTCCAAACTTAGAAGAAACTGTGTCTGAGGAAAAACCAAAGAAGACATGTCAAGAAAAGAAACAGACAAAGAATGAACCGACATCATCATCACCGATAAATATTGACATCTCCTCCTACAAACCTTTGACACATTGTCAAAGAACTATAAAAAACATTAGGAGAAAAGTGTTGAATGATTTAATTGATTGTTTTGATGACTTTAATGATGATGAAAAGGAAGCAGTGGAAAAAGAAATAATTCAGTATTTATGTGTTAATGACCGATTGCATTCAAAAATTAGATCTGAGACACTGGATTCTTTGTATAAGTCCTTAGACAATAAATGACGCATTTCCATAGGGCAAGAATAGGAAATGAGAGAAAAAGTTTTTGCTGAACATTTTCCAGATGTATCAAATTCGGAACTGTTTGAAGTGATGAACAAATACAAAGGCCTCTTCTTCATGAGAAGAAGAAGACTCCCATTAATTGAAGGGAAGGGTAAAGAAGTGCTCAAGAATACACACACCCTTGCTCTAGAAGCTCTGAAAATGCATCGAGTGGCTGAAGCCAACCGGAAGGCTGAGCAAGAACCGATAATAACAAAACCAGATGAAGCATTTGATGATGAAGGAAACCTAGTTGTTGAGCCGATCGACACCATTGATGTCGATGCTATGGACGTAGAGGATGTTACTCAGGAAACACCAACTGAGGCAACAGGATAGGAGCAATAGGTTAAACAGGTTGATAAGCAAGCCGAGGATAGACAGGAAGCGGCCAAAGGAATAGGCAGAGCAGAGGAAAAAGGATGAAGATGAGGAGAAGCGGAAAGAGGAGGAAAAGAGAAAAGAGGAAGAGGAGAAAAAAAAAGAAGATGAAGAGAAAAAGAAGCAAGAAGACGAAAGGAAAAAGAAAGAAGAGGAAGACAAGGAACAAGAGAAGAAGAAGGAAGAGGAAGATAAGGAACAGGAGAAGAAGAAGGAAGAAGAGAGGAAGAAGAAGGAAGAGGAAGATAAGGAAGAAGAGAAGATGAAAGAAGTAGAGAAAAAGAAGAAGGAAGAGGAAGAGAAAGAAGAGGAGAAGTGGAAGGAAGCAGAAAGGAAGAAGGTAGAGGAAGATAAAGTAGAGAAGAAGAGGATAGAAGCTGAGAGGAAAAAGGCTGAGGAAGACAAAGCAGGGGAGAAGAGGAGAGAAGTGGAGAAGAAAAAACCAGAAGAGGATAAGGAAAGAGAAGCGGGAAAGAGAACCCAAATGGAGACTCTGAAGGCAATTGGTAGTCAAGCCAAACTGGCTAACCTCACTAGTCCTATCGACCTCTAGTTTGCAAGTGAAATGGAGCTAATGTAGAGCATCAAAGTTTCCCAAGAACGACTTGAAAACATATGTAGGAAGAAGGAGCAGGATGTAATTCAAGTGGCTGTGGACACTCTTACCTGTTCGATACCCGGTACTAACCTTCCCAACACTGAATCATCATTGGCTAAACATAAGCTCCTATGCACAGTAGTGGATGATCAGGTGCAGAGCCTAGAAGAGGCAGCAGAGGCAAATGCGAAGAAAGAGCATCAAAAAGATCTTAATACAGCTTTGGTAAAGAAGTTGAATGAGCTCCAGTCTAAACAGCAAAAAGAACAAAAGGATATAAGGGATGCTCTGGATGAGGGGAATCTGCTACTTAGCAAGATCTGCCAACCCCATCTATTCTATGATGATGTGCTAGCTTAGAAGCAAAAGCTTCAAATAGACTTGCAGTCCTACATGAGAACATTCAAGCCGCCTTATGATTCCTTTACAACTTTAGGGCAAACCATTCACCAGTTTCACATCTAGTCAGCAAAAATGGAGGAAGAGATCAACACCTGGTTTAGAGATTTGCAGGAGCTACAACTAGTTCTACTCCCACGATTGCAAATTCTTCAGAAATGCTATCTAAACTTGGATGCCTTAATAGTGACATAGGAGATGAGCACAATTGATGCCATGGAAGAACAAGTCTCCCAGATGTAGATAGAGAAAGAAGTAGCCACCTCCCTACTTGAGTCCTGGTCTTTATTGATGAAACAATTATTGCAGGACTTTAAATCTATTTTTGACAAGTATTATTCCTTATTGTCATAAACTTTTATTATTTTAATATCAAATGAAAACAGGGTTGTTCAGTTGTACTTTGTCATTGTTGGCAAAGGGGGAGAAGAATTCTATTTGGGAGAAGTATAGGGGAGAAGTATCTGGTAATCAAAATTTTGATATATGCTCTGAATATCTCAATGTTTATGCTCTATATGCAAAATTGTTATACATTGTATTGTCAAAGGGATAGTGTATATGCTTAGGGGGAGCAATTTTGCTAATGGAATGGTTTTGCTATAAAACACTTAGATGTCAAAATTTTATTTTCCTAAGTGTTGCCATCAATGACAAAGGGGGAGATTATTGGCATTTTTGATGTTTATGATGTGATTGTCATTGATGGACACACACTTGCATTGAGATCTTCTTTATATGTATGAGCTTAAGCTCAACTGGGATATGTTGCAACCAGTATGTTTTATTATAGTCGTTAGACTATTGGTGTTTTGCAGAATGTGTTTACTGATTTGAAGTGGCACGTTAACCCCAAGCGGTTCGAGGATCTCAAGAGGTACGAAGGATCAAAGCGATAGAACACATACTTCTGAAAAAGGCCGAGGATCTTCATGAGCATCATGCATCTTGTTTGCAGCTTTTAGTCCATCATAGCTTTTGATCTTTATCCATTTGCTTATTATAACCTTTCATCCATATTCCCTAGCTTATTGCAACTTTCTGCCACTATCCCTTAGCCTACCCCGACCTTCAGTCCATGTCCCTTATCCATTATTGGTCTTGCTTATCCTATTGATATCTTATCACTATCCATACACTCTTTTTCATTCCTTGATCTTGATCTGACATAAGGACGCAAAATTTAAACATGGGTTCAAAAACCTCTTGACATGTCCCTCATGCCATGTCACTGCTTTACATTGTCATATCCAATCTCTTGTCCCATTGTCTCCATAATAAAAGGCCTTTGTCTTCCCTCTATCCACCATCATTTCAGAAAGCCTATTTATTCACTTGTCATATTCCTTTCCTTGCTAGACACTGGGGGTAAAATCATAAAAATTGAAAAATGTCCTGAAATAATCCAAAAACATCGAAATAATGTCTTGAAAAAATCCCTAAAAATCATATAATGTCCTTAAAAAATCCCTAAAAATCATATAATGTCCTGAAAAAATAGCAATTAGGACAACCACAAAACCTAAAGCTGCTATGAAAGCAATCCTAATCCAATCAATGTAGACATAAAGACAAGATATTCAAATCAAATGAATCCAAAGCAAACTGACGTAGATATCTCCTTCATGTGGCTCCATTGTTCTTCTTTCACCTTCAAATTTGATGTTGATCTCACCTACAAGTGCAAAATGCTAAGGGAAAGCAAGTTGTTGATGAAATTCACAGTATAAGGTTACTTGAAAATGTGATTGATCTCCTCTTTTCATTGAAGAAATTCATCCAATTTATAGACAAATTGGAGAGAGGACAAGATTAGCATGAAGAGATTTGAAAGGAAATTCAAATCAAGAATGGCAAAATTATGACAAATGTATGACAATTTCTATACAAGGTGTATGACAAATTATGACAAATTATGACAAGTTGCTATGCAAGATGTATGATAAATTATGACAAGATTGAAATAGAAATTAGGAATTAGGAGAAATTAGCAAATTAGAAAATTGAGGAAAAAGATGAAATAGAAATTAGGTGAATTAATTAATAGGTTTTCATCCATTAATTAATTCATGAAAGAGACCTAGGACTAAATAAATAGATTTATTTAACCCACAAAGAAGAAGAAAAGGATTAAATGAACAAATCATAAAACCCTAGAAATAAGAGGACAAGGAATTAGGTCAAGACAACAAGAAATTAATGTAGGTTCGATCATGATTCTAATTGACAAAGGACCAATGTTGATAAATGATTGAGATTGGTAGACAAAAATCAATGACAAATTGACCAAGGTTGACAAGGAGATCAAATTGATAGGCGCCAATTGATGAGGAACAATGACTAATAGATCCAAATTGACATGATTGAAAAGGATAAGGATCGATGACAAATCGATCGCAAAATGACAAGATTGACAAGGACAAGGATCGATGACGAATCGATCGCAAAATGATGAGATTGACAAGTTGATAATTGCAAATGATTACTAACAAGATAAAGATGATTGAAAGATTGACAAGAGGACAAAACCCTAATTCTATCATCGATTAGGATTGATGATGTCCAAAATGATGATAAATGAGCATGCACCATGATGTGACAGGATAAGATCGACCAAAATCATGACTGAAGATTGCTATCAACAAGACCTAATTCGAAAGCGATAAAAATGAGGAATGCAGAAGAAGGACTCGATGCTCAAAAATGATAAAGACCAAGTGCACAACATAGAAGAAATGTTAATGCGACACAAGAACCCTAAAATAAGGCAATGCGCAAATGTTAAAGTATGACTCCACAAGCGTTGACCATTTTTAGATGTCTACATTTTGCCCCTCTTTGAGACAATGTGATTCTAAGCATTGTTTCAAAGAACAATAATGAAAATGCCCCAGACAATAACAATGACATATGCATGCCCCCTCAAGGAATTGGCTAGAAAAATCCAGAAAAGAGGTCAAGTGATCAATAAGAATGACAGAAGACGATAGGTTCGAACGGATCAAAAATCAAAGGTCGGATGCACAAAGGACAAGCAGTGGAAGGTGCAAAAGACCATGACCATCATAAGATGGAGAGCATGCACGTCCATCTAGGTATTGACAAAGATCTATATAGGAGACAAGGAGAAGGAAAAGAGAACATTCCAAGGGCAGATCACCTTGGGGAACATGTACGCACCTACAGATGACTGGACAATGTGGGAGCAGCGGTATGTAGCTCAAAAACCCATTTGTTCAATTTCATGAATTTTGCTTGATTGCGGGACATTGCGGGGCCCACAGGGGAGGGAAAAATGCAGATCTGCACCTATGTGGGTGCATTATGTGCTTGTGTAGAGATTTTTTGCGCCTCTATAAGGTACACAAGCACAACTTGATCCTACACAAGCGCAAGATAGTGTGTACAAGCGCAATTGTGCACTTATGACCGAACTAGACCGAACGGACTGCCAAAACTGATGGAAGAAATGTTAGTAAGATGAAATTAGATAGAGGATAGTTAGAGATGAAGGAAAACTTGCTTTCACAAATGCACATAAGTAGGTGAGAACCTTTATTTATCGTAGCAAAGTGGATGCAGAGCATCATGGCATTGAAGGCCAGAGCTGGAATGCAACCCTTTTTGCAAAAGATAGACACATCGCACACAAGGAATGAGTGAAGCATCCTAGGGTACATACATCAAGGGTCAAGGTTTGTGTGGCATTCATAGAGCGACCATACTTATCACAGACACCCAATGATATAGTTGTCCTTGTTTGTGACAAACATTCCACAAACAACAAACACAACAAAAAAAGGAAAGGGACCATGAACCATCTCGGTCACTCTAAATCACTCAATGAAATCATCGAGCAACATAGGAACATGATTGAAGCCAAAGATAAATCAGTAAAAAGATAAGACACACAAATTCAACCAAGTCAAACAAACAGTCTGATCATCGTTGTCAAAAGTGGAAAACAAGAATGATCATGCTGTCTGGTTTCAGGGAATGCGGTACCCTGTCAAAGACTGGACATAGTCTGGTTTCGAGAATACAACACCTTATATAAGACCCATGATAATGTTGACAAGGACCAATGGTAATGTTGATGCCATTTTGATTGATGTGACAACTGTGATCAGGTTGAATGCTTGCTTGGTCGAACAATTTATCTGTTAATGTGTGATTTCATTAAAGCACAATGCTTGATTGATTGTCATTGGATGTATGCTCAGTGATCTGTCTATGCACAAAGGGGACCACTTATTGACAAAATGCAAAATGCCAAAGGAATGGTTTTGGATTTTGATGTTTTTCACTTTGTAGGAATTTCAAGTTTTTTACAATTTTTTTTTTTTTTCAGGACATTATTTGACTTTTTAGGGATTTTTTTAGGACATTATTTGATTTTTAGGGATTTTTTAAGGACATTATTTGATTTTTAGGGATTTTTTCAGGACATTATATGATTTTTAGGGATTTTTTCAGGACATTATATGATTTTTAGAGATTTTTTCAAGACATTATATGATTTTTAGGGATTTTTTCAGGACATTATTTTGATGTTTTTCGATTATTTTAGGACATTTTTCAATTTTTATGATTTTGCCCCCAGTGTCTAGCAAGGCAAGGAATATGACAAGTGAATAAATAGGCTTTCTGAAATGATGGTGGATAGAGGGAAGACAAAGGCCTTTTATTATGGAGACAATGGGACAAGAGATTGGATATGACAATGTAAAGCAGTGACATGGCATGAGGGACATGTCAAGAGGTTTTTGAAACCATGTTTAAATTTTGCGTCCTTATGTCAGATCAAGATCAAGGAATGAAAAAGAGTGTATGGATAGTGATAAGATATGGATAGGATAAGCAAGACCAAGAATGGATAAGGGACATGGATTGAAGGTCGGGGTAGGCTAAGGGATAGTGGCAGAAAGTTGCAATAAGCTAGGGAATATGGATGAAAGGTTATAATAAGAAAATGGATAAAGACCAAAAGCTATGATGGACTAAAAGCTGCAAACAAGATGCATGATGCTCATGAAGATCCTCAGCCTTGTCAAGATCAAAGGTGGAAAAGGGGATATGGACATGAGGGGCAATATGATATGAAGGGTAATGATAGGGGTTCGATAGGATAATGGAACACTGAAGGACAAAAGGATATGATAGGATAAAACCTATCCCCAAGTACGGTATGCAAGAAGTGCATAGATTATGCATGACACCTATTTGCTAGGTTTTCATCACGGTACTCTCCCAAGGCACCTGTTTACCAGGTTTTCACCAGTGGACAAATTATTTTTGCTTTACTTTTTTCTTCTTTTTCTTTTTTACCACTTTTTTTTTTTTGGATTTTGACATTTTAGTCAAAAATGGACACATGATAGGGGATGGAAGAAGGACTCAAACATCTTTTTGTTTGGATAGTAGCCTTGAAAAAAATGGACCATGACCTTTAAAAGTATGCTCAAAGACGTTGGTAGGATAAGGACATGGAAAAAGAAATGAAATTAAGGCAAGGATTTATGCAAAGGATGGGATCAAAGGGATCGAAGGATGGAAAATATGCATTGGATAATGGATAGGGTATTGGAAGAATTGGGCTTCACTAGATGAAAATGAAGGCAAGATCAACATTGGAACACACCTTGATGGGTGGTGGATTGATGGAAGAAAAATGGATCTCAGATTGTGATATTTGGATGGAGGAATAGCTTGGGATTTTGGGACATAAGAGCCCAAAATGGATGAAGAAGGTGATGGAGGAATAAATTTGAGAGGGCTGGATGGAGGAATAACAACTTTGGATGCCAAGTTTGATGTTTCTTTAGGCTTTTGTGCTTCAAGGAGCTGCTTAGGGATCCACATGGTTTTGATTTTTCATGCTTTTGTGGTTCATTGGAGTGCATTGCTTGCACAAGGGATTTAGGAACCCATATATATTTTGAGTTTTGTTTTTGAGAAATGGGCCTTTGTGACCTTTTTGATTTTTTCTTTTCTTTTTGGATCATATTTTTCTTTTCTTTGACATGTTGATTAGATTGGACATGTTGATCCTTGAATACATGTGGATTTTTAGACTTATGACTTTTATACTTGGCATCCAAATTTCTTGGAGGGGGAAAGGAATGCATGGATGGATAGGAATGAAGTGGAGGTCTTTTGCATGGATGAAAGTTACTCAAATATGTGTTCCTTTGTTGACCTTGCATACAGGACGCAGGGATATTATAAGGACCTAAGATGGATGGAAGGGATAAAGGGGAAGGGATATGTTTGGATTTTGAAGGGATGTTGGATTTAGTAGGGGTACCCACATCTTGAGGAATTTCACTGAGGCCATGACCCTTAATATTTTCTTTAACATGAAGGGATTTTTGCTTATGGAGATCTACTCCTTTGCCTTTATGAATATCTTGACTTGTAGGATACTCTTTTCTTTGGGAAGAAGACGCGAGTCCATTATGAGGTGGATATGATATGAGAGAAATAATGAGATCTTGGATTGCACCAAAGTGGAAGAACCCATTGTTAATGTCAGGGGCTCATGAACATCTTGCACCATGTTAGAATCATGTGGGGGATTAGGATCATGAGGGGGACTAGGATTGTGAGGGGGACTAGGATTGTGTGGTGGACATGGATCAATGACAGGATATTCAAGAGATGGAATGGGATAAATAATGGGATTATTAAAAGAAATGAGATCTTGGAGTGTATATGGAGGATTAAGACAAGGAGATGGAGGAAAAAAAGGTCTTGTGGAGGATTTAAAGGAATAATTTGATCTTGACAAGGAGGAAGATCATTGGAATCCTCTTTAAATTTGCTTTGCTCTGGACTTTTAATGGGATCATCATAAAGGATGGAAAGGATATCTTGATCTTTCTTAGGAAGTGGAATGCCAATGGGATTTGAAAGGACATTTTTTTCATGAAATGGAAGGGGATCATTTGGGATTGGATGGACTAGGATATCTTGATCTTGCTCAGGGAATGGAGTGTCAATAGGACTTTGGATAGGATGGACAAGAATAGGGGAATCATCATGAGTGTCTGGGAACATGGGGCCCTAGTCAAAAATTGGATGGGATGATAAGGTTTCAAGATCTTGATCCTGATCCTTTTTAAGACATGTTTCTTCATGCTCTAAATTATCCTCTTGACATGGGGTTGGAGTTTGGATATGCATGGGGGATTCTGACAAGGGATCAATGTTTTGGCATGAAGGAAATGCACTTTGAACATTTGTGATGGATTCTAGCAAGGAATCAATGCTTGAACATGAGGAAGAGGGACTTTGAATGGGGTCCTCTAAAATAGGTAATGGCAATAAAGTGCATGGTGGCATTGGGTCTTGTATTTCTGAAACATGACAAGGATGTGCATCATGAATTGGATTATCTTAGCAATCACCTATGGATAGCCCTTGGATAATTTCATCCTTGGGTGTATTGTTTGATGAGGACAATATGGAAGGCTCTTGTGAAACTTCTAAAGGTGTAGGGATAGATGCCACTGGAGAGTCCATTTACTTGCAGGGGGGTGAGGCATTGCTAGACATAAGTGTATTATCTTGATCTTCCTCAAAGAAATCACTTGGTAATTTCCTTAAGATCCTTGCAATAAGGCCACCTTTCTTTCGAGGTTTTGACATAGTTGTATCTGGAATTTGAACTTGTTTGGAAAGGACTTGGTTCTAGTCTGATGTCATGTTTTGATTTTGAACTAGATGTTGATCAAATTGGTTTGACATGTTCAAAATTTGGCTTGGTGCATGTTGCAAGTTTTGTTTTTGAATTTGTGATTGTAGTTGTTGATACTGAGTTTGTTGTCGATAATTAATAGTTGGCTGGACATATTGTTGAAATTGGACCATTGGTTGTGTTGGTTGTATATGTTGGACCATTGGTTGTGTTTGTTGGAAATGTTGGAACTATGGAACAATTGGTTGTGATGGTTGGAAATGTGATTAATAGTAAACACCTTCTTGTTCTTGTTGTGGAGGCACATAATGTTGTTGTCTCTTTTCTTGAAATTGTTTCATCATCTCTATTTGTGAGAGGAGATTTGGTATGTTTGATTGTTCAATAAGAGATCTTACATCAATTGGCTCAAAGTTTGGGTTTGGACCTTGAAATTTTTTAAATGTTTTGGACATTTGGGATCTAATCTTCTCACTGTTTTTCACCTTTTGTTCAATGATCTTTGTTTCTCGAGCTAGTTTCTCCTCTAGTTTTTGTATTTGGAGACTTGTTTCATCATAAAAAGTTTGACCAATATTGCCTTGTTGTTGGGTTGGATATAGTTGTGAAAGAGTTTGTTCCTCATGTAATGTTTGAGTTTGAATTTCATGTTGCAGGTTCAGTTGATTCCAGTCAAAAGGTGCATTTTCCCTTGGCATTGGTGGAACACTCCCATATCCTGGTTTCATGGGTACAAACACTAGTTCATATAATGGAGGTGGTCCAAGTTGAACCATTCCATATTGTGGTAATGATGTGTTTGAAAAACCTTCAATTTGTAATTGTTGAAACTGTGAGTTTGATACGTTGTCAATGGGTTGATATGTTGGTTTGCCCATCTTCTTAGATTTTGACCTTGTTTCAACAGGCATGTCACTATGCAAATGCAATATTTTTGGGATTTTTTTGATTTTAAAAGGATGATATATGATATGCAACTAAATGCAACCTAAATAGATGAAAATGTAATCTATGGCAAGAATGCAACCTATGTTTTTGTTGTTTTTCAAGGTTTGGACAAACTTTTTGGAATGCAAACCTAAAGACTCATCCTTGGGAAGTTGAAATGAAGCCAAGACCTTAAAGGACAAAGGACCAAATGACAATAGGACAAATTGACAATGTCTCACCTATATGCTTGGATACTAAGATAGGTTTGACAAAAATGATATTAATGAAAGGACAAATTTTAGACAAGGTCAAGACTCCCTAACAACAACTTAGGGTATCATCCAAAGTTTTGAATTTTTAAGTTTGACAAACCAAATTTTTGAGACTAAATGCAAGAAGGCAATGATTATGACAATGACTTAGGATATGATATGAAAATGGTCTAAGGATATGATATGACAAGATGAAGCCAAGACAAGATGACAATAAAATGATAAGGATATGTGAAGACCAATGACTTGGAATATGCAAAATGCAACCTAGGCAAGACCTAATTTTAGCATGAAAAGGATAATGCATGAATGTCACCTAAATGGAAATCTAGCTTAGATATGACAATGAAATGCAAAATTAGGGAAATGATTGTGAACCTAAGTGCAAAATGAGGACGCTTGCAATGAAAAGGACTAAAATGAAGGGAGATGACAATATGTCCTAGGACCTAAGTTGGACTATGCAAAACCTAGCCTAAAGTGACATGAATTTTGAAACAAAGATATTCAATGTTTTGATAGGCCATGTTCAAATGTTGGATGAATACTTGGACAAATTTGGACTTTTGTTTGGATTTTGTTTTGAATTGAAGGTTGTTGATTTTGAAAACCCAAGTTGATTATGAGCACTTTTGAAAGTTTGTTTTTGATTTAACTTTTGACAATCATAGAAGACAAAATGTTTGTTTGACTTTGACTCAAGACAATCAAGCACTTTCACAACAAATCCTATGGCTGGCAAGGGTAATATCTGTTGAATCCTCTAATCATAAAATACAACACTCAGCTAGATAGCTAGATGCTTGGTAGCACTGGCTCCCCCTTACAGTGCACTCACTTCTCGGGCATACCAAGCTTCGAGTTCAAGGGGAATCACTTCCCAAGAACTTGCTACCTCTAATTGAGGAGTACATGAGAGGTGTCTTCGTTATGCACCTATCACAACACTTGAGCCAACAGATAGAAGGATTTTGGCATCTAAAAACAAGAGATTCTAGTAAGGGCATCCGTTCGGGTGGGTATTGATCCGGCGAATAAATCATCACAATACCATTCCAGCACCCATTGTCTACAACTTTTGTTGCATCCACAGTTATTTAGAGTGGTTCGGAAGAGCTTGGCTTTAGCCCATCACCACTTTGGGTCTTTCCCTCTCACCAATGCCTATGCAAAGTGCCAAGAAAATTGGGAGGTAGGCCTAGTTCTAAGGGTTAAAACATGCAATCAAATTAAAAACAGACAAAGCATGCATGGTGCTCATTAACCTTTATGAAATGAAATGTCCAACTACTGTAAAAATCACAAGCAAGATATTTTAATGAGAGTCTTTGACCACGTCCTGCATAAGATTAGTTAGTAGTTGCATTTTTAGTCTTTGTCACACGTAATGCAAAGAAGCTACATAGAGAATTAGCACCAAAGAAAAACCAGAATGCAAGAAACAGAATGAAAACAAACAAATTTGCAAGTAAAAACAACTGATTTCACCTCTATTTCTGGCCTTGCACAAGCGTAGAATGCTTCAACACAGGCGCAAAACCCATCAACATAGGCACATAAAACTTCAATACAGGTGCAAAAAACTCAAACACAAGCACATAAAACTCAAACACAGGGGCAAAAGTGTCCAGAAAGCTCTGAGTCACCCTGTTTCTTGAGTTTTTCACCTGCAAATAGCTCAAAAGCACTCAAAACATGGTTAAGGGGTTAGTTCACATCAGGTTCACCAGAAATGTAGATCAGGAAATTAAAAATCATCAAAACAATAGCAATTAGGACAACCACAAAACTGAAAGCTTCTATGAAAGCAATCCTAATCCAATCAATGTAGACATAAAGACAAGATATTCAAATCAAATGAAATTGAAGCAAACTGACATAGATATCTCCTTCACGTGGCTCCATTGTTCTTCTTTCACCTTCAAATTTGATGTTGATCTCACCTACAAGTGCAAAATGCTAGGGGAAAGCAAGTTGTTGATGAAATTCGCAGTATAAGGTTACTCAAAAATGTGATTGATATCCTCTTTTCATTGAAGAAATTCATCCAATTTATAGACAAATTGGAGAGAGGACAAGATTAGCATGAAGAAATTTGAAAGAAAATTCAAATCAAGAATGGCAAAATTATGACAAATGTATGACAATTTCTATGCAAGGTGTATGACAAATTATGACAAATTATGACAAGTTGCTATGCAAGATGTATGACAAATTATGACAAGATTGAAATAGAAATTAGGAATTAGGAGAAATTAGCAAATTAGAAAATTGAGGAAAAAGATGAAATAGAAATTAGGTGAATTAATTAATAGGTTTTCATCCATTAATTAATTCATGAAAGAGACCTAGGACTAAATAAATAGATTTATTTAACCCACAAAGAAGAAGAAAAGTATTAAATGAACAAATCATAAAACCCTAGAAATAAGAGGACAAGGAATTAGGTCAAGACAACAAGAAATTAATGTAGGTTAGATCATGATTCTAATTGACAAAGGACCAATGTTGATAAATGATTGAGATTGGTAGACAAAAATCAATGACAAATTGACCAAGATTGATAAGGAGATCAAATTGATAGGTGCCAATTGACGAGGAACAATGACTAATCAATCCAAATTGACATGATTGAAAAGGACAAGGATTGATGATGAATCGATCACAAAATGACAAGATTGACAAGGACAAGGATCGATGACAAATCAATTACAAAATGACGAGACTAACAAGTTGATAATCGCAAATGATTACTAACAAGCTAAGGATGATTGAAAGATTGACAAGAGGAAAAAACCCTAATTCTATCATCGATTAGGATTGATGATGTCCAAAATGATGATAAATGAGCACGCACCATGATGCGACAGGATAAGATCGACCAAAAGCATGACTGAAGATTGCTATCGACAAGACCTAATTCGAAAGCGATAAAAATGAGGAATGCATAAGAAGGACTCGATGCTTGCAAATGATAAAGACCAAGTGCGCAACATAGAAGAAATGTTAATGCGATGCAAGAACCTAAAATAAGGCAATGCACAAATGTTAAAGTATGACTCCACAAGCATTGACCATTTTTAGACGTCTACACTTCCCAGTCTTCATTTTGTCAAACTGGCAATCGACATTTTGCTTGAACCAACATTTTGTATGAACAGGTAACATTTTGTGATGAGTTACCATCCACCAATTGTTTGATGGTGCCGACACTTTAACGGTGCTTTTTGTGTCATGTTACCAAGTATGTCCAGGTTCATTGAACCTAGGAAATTGTAATGTAATCCTATTGGACCGACATGAAATTAGATTCCTTTATAAGGACATCATTTCTAGGGTTTTAGGTTGTTGATGTAGTTATTGTGAAAGTTTATGTTGTTGCTAGGGTTTAAGGTGGTTGAGGAGTTGGAGAGAATATGAATGTGTAGAAGACTGAAGTAATGTTGGAATGCATTAGGAATGAGCTATCAAGGATCTAATCAAGCAATCTGTGCTATTAGCTAGATCAATCACTTGTTGATTACTCACATCTTTGACAAGTCTATAGCCCTTAATCGGGTAGGCCCAAAAGCCTTTTGTAAATCCTCTAACAAGGTGGTTCACATATATGGATCTAAAATCCTCTAACAAGGGAATCTTTAATCAGACTTATCTCCTAATAGAGATTGAGATTCCTAAGAGGATCTATTCTGGTAAAGAACATTATAAGACCTTAACTGGTCTGACCATAACCGGTCTGGTTCCAATTCTACAGATAGTTACTTGTGAGTTCCATCTCACCATGGTTTTCCCATTTGGGTTTTCATGTCAAAATCTCATGTGTTATGGTGTTTGTGCTTTTGTGGGTGAATGCATTATTTACTATTTGGTTTGCATGTGTGCTAACCGGTTTGTCTGCTAAACTGTTTTACCGGTTTACTGTCAGTCTTGTAAAGTGTTTACGTGAAAAGATTTTTGGCATACTAATTCACCCCCCCCTCTTAGTATTCATCAGTCCATAGGGGTCATATGGTGTCCTAGGACACCATATGACCCCTTAAGACACCATATTGGGTCGTTATGGGACATCATATGACCCCTTGGGACACAATATGACCCCTTATGACACCATATTGGGTTTCTTTGGGTCCTATGGTGTCCTAAGGGATCATAAGACACAATATGACCCCTTAAGACACCATAGGATCCAAAGCCACCCAATATGGTTTTATAAGGGGTCATATTATGTCCTAAGAGGTCATATGATGTCTTAAAGGGGTCATATGACATAATATGACCCATTAGGACACAATATGACCCATAACGACCAAATATGGTGTCTTAAGGGGTCATATGGTGTCCTAAGGGGTTCTAGGACACCATATGACCCCTATGGACACCATAGGACCCCTTATGACACCATATGGTGTTGTTAGGGGTCATATGGTGTCCTAAGGGGTCATGGGACACCATATGACCGCTTAAGACACCAAATTGTGTCGTGATGGGTCATATTGTGTCCTAAGGGGTCATGGAACAACATATGACCCCTTAGGACACCATATGACCCCTAATGACACCATATGGTGTCCTAAGGGGTCCTATGGTGTCCTAAGGGATAGTAGGACACAATATGACCCCTTAGGATACCATAGGACCTATAACAACCAAATATGGTGTCTTAAGGGGTCATATGGTGCCCGAAGGGGTTGTAGGACACCATATGACCCCTATGGACACCATAGGACCCCTTATGACACCATATGGTGTCGTTAGGGGTCATATGGTGTCCTAAGGGGTCATGGGACACCATATGACCCCTTAAGACACTAAATTGTGTTGTTACGGGTCATATTGTGTCCTAAGGGGTCATGAGACAACATATGACCCCTTAGGACACCATATGACTCCTAACAACACCATATGGTGTGCTAAGGGGTCCTATGGTGTCATAAGGGGTTGTAGGACACAATATGACCCATAACGACCCAATATGGTGTCCTAAGGGGTCTTATGGTGTCCTAAGGGGTTGTAGGACACCATATGACCCCTATAGACACCATATGATCCCTTATGACCCATAACAACACAATATGACCCATATCTCTCTCTCCCTCTCCTCCTCTCTCTCTCTCTCTGATCTCTCTCTCTCCTCCTCTCTCTCTCTCTCCCTCTCTCTCTCCCTCTCCCCTAATCTCTCTATCTCCCTATCCTCCTCCTCCTCTCTCCCTCTCCCTCTCTCCCTCTCCTTCTCTCTCTCTAAAATATGACTAATAAAATTGGATATCAAATTTTATCGAATATCAGATTTCTGCCATTGCCATTAATGTGGCAACAGTTAAAAAAAGGCGGCACTGGGAAAAAATTTTGGGACCACAAATTTATACATTAAAATAAGATATCTGATAAAATCTGATTTTATTAGATATCCAATTTTTGTAAAGAAAAAAGAGCCTTGTGTGCCATTTTGTGGATTCCAATGGCCCACAGTCTGCATATTCTATTTTCTGTGGACGATCACAGGTTTTCTGATAGGTTGAGACAAATTTGTGCATTTGGGAGATTCTTAAAATCAAATCTTATGTTGTCAATCATTTAGGAGCATCTTTGTGGAGGTAAATGGGGAGTATTAGTCTTCGGAATTCTAAATGCAAAAGAAAACTTTCAAATGACCAAATTGAAGTGTATAGAGAAAGAGATAGAGAAGGTCATAGGAGGAGAATACAAGGTATGTTAAATATTGTTAATGTTACTTCAAGTGAAGAGGAAATTGAATTTGAAAATGTGTCACAAGTTATTGAAAATGAAAATGTAGATTTTGAAAGTGAAAATTTTGAAAATGTTAAAAATGTTGAAAGTGATAATGAAAATGCTCAACATGTGGAAAATTTTGACATAGGAGGTGAAAATGTGGAAAACTTTGACATTGAAGGTGTAATTGCTCAACCAAGTGAACCATATGTAACACCTAATTACTTTAGAAATGAAGACCCTCTCATGGATGAAAGAAAAATTCCAAATTCAAGACCTTCAAGAACCCCAAAATGGTTATTTGAAATCGATGAGAACATTATTGCGAATCTCGAAGGCAAGAGGTCAACAAGAACCATTCGGTTGTGAACCCCAAAATGGTTATTTGAAATCGATGAGAACATTATTGTGAATCTCGAAGGCAAGAGGTCAACAAGAACCATTCGGTTGTGGGCTACACAACTTTTCGACCAAAATTTTAGCAATAAGACATTAACCGAGCAATGCCAACTCTTTGTTCAATTGCTAAAGATGATAAAGATGAGACCATTGCTAAACAAATTGAAGATTCGTATGAACAAGAAGATGAAGAGAAATTCTATTATTGCCAAAAATTTATTTGAGGCTCTCAATTATATTGGAAAGAATACCAAAGAAAGAGATAAGAGAGCCGCTCAAAGAGTGATTACAACGTCCTTAGTAAGCCATCAATTGAGGAAGGCTTGTCAAATGAGACAAAATTGTGTTGATTTTAACATAAACTGTAAAACTTTGGATAGAGCACTTGCATGAAGACAAAGACTTGACGATCCACTTCAACAAGATACATGGGCTTTTTGTGGGAGGCTTCCACGTGTTGATAGAAAGTTGTTTGACAATGTGAAGGAGGAGATTCAACAATTTTGGCACTCTAATTCTAGATTATCACCCAATGTAAAGGACGTTTTGAAATTAAGAATCGGCAACTGAGACCACACACCACATCCCAAATATTCTTGGAATGAAGACAAACAATGTTGTACAATTTTTTTTGTGAAATACATCCAACTTTGAAAATATCACAAAGGGCCTTTGAATCTTTGAAACCATTTTATTGTGTTCCTCTTAAGATTCGCAATACTTGTTGTTGCAAGTACCATGTGGAGTTTTCAATGTACCATGAAATTTTATGTCATATTCGTTCTATGATGTATACTAATGAGATGTTGCAAGAGTGTGGTGTAATGCTATTTCCGAGATCATCAAGAGACTTGCAAGATCTATTTGTATTCCCTAGAGATGATGGCTACTATTTCTATAGAAATGATTGTTTGAATGAGTGCTCAAAATGTGGTGGGTTGTCAAAGTTTGTTTCATGTTTTCATGAGGGCAGCGAACACAAGTTTGGAAAGAATAATGTTGAGAAAAAAAAGATATGAGACAGTGAAATATACTTTGAAGAGTGGAGGTGAAGGTTCTAGATGTGAATTAGTCTCAAGAGAAGTGAGTATTGCTGATTTTATTTTGGATTTTAAGTAAAATATTTTCTACAAGGATGCAAGGCACACCCATAGGTCTTAGTGGTTGGATCAATAGTTCAGGATGTGTAAGAACTCTTTCCCAATTGGCACTATTGTATCGGTGGTTGATTGTGTAGAGAACTATACATTGAAATGACAAAATGAGGTATAGTCTCAGTACTACAATTCAATCGAGATTGCTATTTTTGTTCACATTACATATAGACATGCTCCTAATAGTCTAGAAGAGGATAGGAAGATAATCAGGGAGTATCATTTTTATATGAGTGATGATAGATCACACTCCTCTAAGTATGTGCAACATTCTTTCAAGATTTTTTTTGAGTTCTTGCATGAGAAAGATATTGCAATTGATCGACATATCATATGGTCAGATAACTGTATGGGTCAATTCAAGAATGCCCATATGTTTGATTGGTTGAGTAGAATGCATGTAGAGAGGCGTATACCTCATATTTGGTGTTTGTTTGATGTAGGGAATGGGAAGGGGGAGCATGATGGAGAAGGTGCGTGTTTGAAGAGAGCTCTAGTTTTGATTGCTGTAGTTCAACATTGTACATGGAGGTACTCTTGATTCAGCAGTGACCAGATTCTTTTGGTTGGTTGAGGAGGGCACAGTGGGAGATAGATTGGATTGTCAAACAATTAAAGATTCTTCAAAGATACATTCATTTCTTAGCTCAGATGCAAGTACATGGACCATTTGGACATGAGCGTTGGCTTTTTTTGGTCAGAGTTGTGTTCGGTGTGATTGGGATTAGTGCGAGTCAAGTGAGTGGGTTTATACGTGGGCTCCCCAATATCTAACTCCTTTATCTCAAACAATATCCTTTTCAAATGATGACATGAAAAGTTCACTTGAGTATGAATGTCTATCAGATCTTGTATAGCTAGGACGTGTTTTTGTAGTTGTTGCATTGCAAAGGAATGAACAAAGATCAAAATATTGGTTGGAATGATGTGTACAGGGAAAACAAAAGCTAACACAACTAGTGACAGATGATGATGGGTTCACATATCCTATAGGTTCTATTATTTTTGTGGGAACTTGGTTGCGAACATACATGATTAGAAAGAATGTCATACCTGCATTTGAAGACTATGAGAGACATAAAACCATCATAATGTACTCACACCTTATTATAGCTACAAATGTCAAGTTGTTTGAGCATCAAGCAAAATCGAAGACCAAAGAGCTATGGATAGTGACTACTGTTGATCATGAAGCAATACTGGATACTCTTAAGCAAAGAGATGGCCCTTCAGGCATACTTGAGTAGTAGGTCTTTAATGGCACCTTATTTTTTTTATCATGCATTTTATTTCAAACAATGATCATTAAACCTTAATGTTCAAGTTTGTTACGTGTATATTAAGGATGTGTTCAAAATGTAGGTCTATTGATGAATGTTTTTTTTTGGCAACATGGTTTTTGCATGCACATAGTGGGTACACTCGATATAATTGGAAGGGACGTATTTTTGCAACATGACTTATTATCGTGCATTTGAGTTGCTTTACAATTTTTGTTATTAGAGAACACTATTTGACAATTTTTGATTATAATATTATCGTAAAACCTTTATGCTCATGCAAGTCTTTTTTGATGATATACAACAGTATCACATTATATTTTTTGTGTCAACATAGTGGGTTCTGTTGATATAATTTGAAGGGACGTATTTTTATGGTATATAATCCCACCTTTTCATTTATTATCATGAATTTCAGTTGAAGTAATTATCACAAAGACTTTATGTTCATCCATGCGTTTTATGTGTAGACTAACAATTCTTAAAAATGCAGGTTCATGCTAGATCATTTGCCGTTGACAAGACCCTCTCTTGGTGATGGTACATATTCCTTTGTGCATAAACATTAATTCAAGTGAATGTATTTCTATTTAGAAATGACCATATCTACCATTGTCTTCAACCATGTAGAGAAATGCAATGAGAATGGCTTTAATCAACATGTGTCTTTCTTCAAATTTATGCTTGTATACTTTGCAGAGAAACTAATTTCTTGTATGCTTGTAATTATACAATCTTGTATGTCTTTAAAAAGTTTCAAATGATCTATTTATAATTTGACAAACTAATTTGTATTAAGTGTTATAATTTGTTTCTTGTAGCACATTTATTCCGCATAAAAAGGTTAATTATTTTGGTCTTCATTTATATGAAGGCATTGTTGTATGGAAGCTTTTCTCTTAGGACATGAGGATGTCTGATGCAAATGAAGTGGGATGTTGTATTTGTATATGGATGTGAATTGAAGTAACTTTATTATGATGATATACAATGTCCATGAGCAAATTGGTTTAGTTATATTGATGATATAAAATGTATCTGTACATGAGTACATTGGTGTAGTTTTATTGATAACGAAAAAAAAATCATGTTTGCACATCCCTTCATGGATGTGACATGCAAGTGTAATGGTAATTATGTGTATACAATACATGGAAATATTGATGATCATTATGTGTGTACAGTGTAATGCTTGTTTATATATAATTTTCATTGAACAAGTTAGGGCCATGGATTCCAAGATTAGCTTTTGTAGGGACCCCTCTTGTGGCCCCGTAGGTTCAAATAGATATTCGTAGGTGCCATGGATTTTGAGTTAGGGCCCGTCAAAGTTTGACAATTTTTAGCACTTAGGGCGCTCAAGGTACGACGCCGGTAGGGTATGACCCCGTGCATTTGACCAAGTGGGGGGGAAAAATAGGAGCATGCATAGGGTATTAATGCCTAACTGGACATGTCAGAGCTGACGGTTCATCATCGCGATGAGCAAAACAAGAAATTGGCCATGCGAGAACATTCGAATGAATGACACTGACAATTTTTTTCCAACCGAAAAATTGCTGCCCTAATAAAACCATAGGGAAACTTGAAAAATCGAGATAGGATTTTGTAGGGACCCCTCTTGTGGTCCCATAGGTTCAAACAAATCATTCATAGGTGCCATGGATTCTGAGTTAGGGCTTGTCAAAGTTTGACAATTTATAGCACTTAGGGCGCTCAAGGGATGACACCGGTAGAGTATGACCCCGTGTGTTTGACCAAGTGGGGGGTCAAAATAGGAGCATGCATAGCATAATATTGCCTAACTAGATATGTTGGAGCTAACGGTTTGTCATCGCGATGAGCAGAATGAGAAATTGGCCACACGACAACATTCGAATGAATGAGACTGACAATTTTTTTGCCAACTAAAAAATTTCTGCCCTAATAAAACCATAGAGAAAATTGAAAAACCAAGATAGGATTTTATAGGGACCCCTCTTGTGGCCCCATAGGTTCAAACAGATCGTTCACAAGTGCCATAGATTCCAAGTTAGGGCCCGTCAAAGTTTGACAATTTTTAGCACTTAGGGCGCTCAAGGGACGATGTCGGTAGGGTATGACCCCGTGTGTTCGACTGAGTGGGGGGGGAAAATAGGAGCATGCATAGGGTAATAATGCCTAACTAGACATGTCGGAGCTGACGGTTCATCATCGCGATAAGTAGAATGAGAAATTGGCCACGTGACAACATTTGAATGAATGAGAGAAAAAAAGAGATAGGATTTTGTAGGGACCCCTCTCATGGCCCCGTAGGTTCAAAAGGATCATTCGTAGGTGCCATAGATTCCAAGTTAGGGATCATCAAATTTTGATAATTTTTAGCACTTAGAGCGCTCAAGGGACAATGCCGGTAGGGTATGACCTCATGCGTTCAACTGAGTGGGGGGGAAAAATAGGAGCATGCATAGGGTAATAATGCCTAACTGGACATGTCAGAGCTAATGGTTTGTCATTGCGACAAGAAGAATGAGAAATTGGTCACGCGACAACATTTGAATGAATGAGAGTGATGATTTTTTTGCCAACTAAAAAATTGCTGCCCTAATTAAACTGTAGGGAAACTTGAAAAACCAGGATAGGATTTTGTAGGGA
Source organism: Cryptomeria japonica (assembly GCF_030272615.1). Taxonomy (NCBI): domain Eukaryota; kingdom Viridiplantae; phylum Streptophyta; class Pinopsida; order Cupressales; family Cupressaceae; genus Cryptomeria; species Cryptomeria japonica. The sequence continues at coordinate 286,780,549 of NC_081413.1, forward strand.
CCCCTCTCATGGCCTTATAGGTTCAAACAAATCATTTGCAGGTGCCATGGATTCTGGGTTAGGGCTCATTAAAGTTTGACATATTTTAGCACTTAGGGCGCTCAAGGGATGACATTGGTAGGGTATGACCCCGTGCATTCGACTAAGTGGGTGGGAAAAATATGAGCATGCATAGGGTAATAATTCCTAACTAGACATGTCAGAGTTGACGGTTCATCATCGTGACGGGCATAACGAGAAATTGGCCACGCGACAACATTTGAATGAATAAGACTGACAATTTTTTTGCCAACCGAAAAATTGCTGCCCTAATAAAACCATAGGGAAACTTGAAAAAACAAGATAGGATTTTGTAGGGACCCTTCTTGTGGCCCCGTAGGTTCAAACAGATCATTCGTAGGTACCATAGATTCTGAGTTAGGGCCCGTCAAAGTTTGATAATTTTTTAGCACTTAGGGTGCTCAAGGGACAATGCTGGTAGGGTATGACCCCGTGCGTTTGACCAAGTGGGGGAGAAAAATAGGAGCATTCATAGGGTAATAATTCCTAAATGGACATGTCAGAGCTGACGGTTCATCATCGTGACGAGTAAAACAAGAAATTGGCCACAAGACAACATTCAAATGAATGAGACTGACGATTTTTTCGCCAATCGAAAAATTTATGCCCTAATAAAAATGTAGGGAAAATTAAAAAAATAAGATAGGATTTTGTAGGGACCCCTCTCATGGCCCCGTAGGTTCAAATGGATCGTTCATAGGTGCCACAGATTCTAAGTTAGGGCCCATCAAACTTTGACAATTTTTAGCACTTAGGGCGCTCAAGGGATGACATTGGTAGGGTATGACCTCAAGTGTTCGACCAAGTGAGGGGGAAAAATAGGAGAATGCATAGGGTAATAATGCCTAACTGGACATGTCAGAGCTGGTAGTTCATCATCGTGATGAGCAGAATGAGAAATTGGCCACGCGACAACATTCGAATGAATGAGACTGACAATTTTTTTGCCAATCGAAAAATTGCTGCCCTAATAAAATTGTAGGGAAACTTGAAAAAATGAGATAGGATTTTGTAGGGACCCCTCTCATGGCCCTGTAGGTTCAAATGGATCATTCACAGGTGCCACGGATTTTGAGTTAGGGCTCATCAAAGTTTGACAATTTTTAGCACTTAGGGCGCTCAAGGGACGACGTCGGTAGGGTATGACCCTGTGTGTTCGATTGAGTGGGGGGAAAAAATAGGAGCATGCATAGGGTAATAATGACTAATTAGACATGTCAAAGCTAGTGGTTCATCATCGTGATGAGAAGAATGAGAAATTGGCCACACGACAACATTCGAATGAATGAGACTGATGATTTTTTTGCCAATCGAAAAATTGCTGCCCTAATAAAACCATAGGGAAACTTGAAAAAACAAGATAGGATTTTGTAGGGACCCCTCTCATGTCCCTATAGGTTCAAATCAATCATTTGTAGGTGCCATGGATTCTGAGTTAGGGCCCATCAAAGTTTGACAATTTTAGCACTTAGGACGATCAAGGGACGACATCGGTAGGGTATACCCTGAGTGTTCAACCGAGTGGGGGGGCAAATAGGACCATGCATAGGGTAATATTGAATTGTATCAAGTATTGTTCATTAAATGAATTGTATTGTATTGTTCATTAAATTAATTGTATTGTTCATGAATTGTATTGTTCATTAAATAAATTGTATTGTATTGATCATTAAATGAATTGTATTGTTCATTATGCAAACAACACTTATGATGAAATGAAATGGTATTGTTCATTAAATAACCATTATTAACCATTGTTAATTATTGGAATGAGGATTAAATATTTCCATGATAACACCATGCACAAATGAGCAACAATTTATATGATCGAATATCAAATTCTGTGTATATAAAAAAATGTCAAATGATTACAAATGTATGTCCATACACAAATATGGCATAAATGCCAACTCAAAAAAAAATGTATGTCTAAATATGTGAATGTATGTCCATACACAAAATATACATGCCAACTAGACATGTAAGCATCCCAAAGCTATCTATAACATCCTAAGTTGTGTTAGGATTAATGATAGTGATCAGAAATAAGTCAGAGTTTTCAATAAAATGAAATATGTAACATTTAATCAATTTTTTATCTTTATATAAATGTAATAACCTTTCAATACTGGATTGTCTATTTGACTTCTAAGGAGGACATAAATGTAGTGGTTGTTCAGCTTCTTTGAAAGCTTATAAATAAGCTCAATTCGAATCTAGTTGCAAGGAGTTGGAGAGTTATAGAGTTATAGAGTTATAGGCATACAACTCTTAGGACGAATTTGCAAAGCTATGACATGCATCTCGTTTGTTGAGTTAGCCAATTTGTATTAGCTCTCATGAAGTCCACAAGCATATGCTCCTTCACAAGATTGCCTAAATTGTACAGGCTCGGGCATACAACTCTCTTTTACAAAGTTTACCCAAACTAGATAGATTCCAGCATACAACTCTCTTTTACAGAGTTTTCCAAAATTGGATAGATTCTAGGCATACAACTCTCTTTTATAGAGTTTGCCCAAATTTGATAGATTCAAGGGCACACAACTCTCTTTCATAGAGTTTTCCAAAAATTGTATGGTTCTTACATATTTTCAATGAAATGATATTCTATATGATTTTTTATGTGTTTACAATATCACAAATTCTGCTTTGGGTATTGTCCTCTGAATTGACAAAATAACTCAGATCAGATAGTCCCAAAGATACTGAGAGGGGGGGGGGGGGGGTGAATCAGTATCTAACCGATTTGTAGAATATTTAACTTTATTAAGTATTTTGCATTCCGAAATAGTGTGTCGGTAAACAAGAATTAATGTAGTAAATAGGGACAATAAAGACAACATAGAAAGCACACCATAACACAAGATTTTTAACGAGGGAATCTATTTGGGAAAAACCTTGGTGGGATTTGTGACACACAATATTCACTCACTGACCAATAAATGGATATTACTTACATGAGGGGTCTACACATGCAGGAAGGCCAACTGCCTAGAGCTCATAGCTCAATTACAAAAGGAAGTCTCATTGACTTACAAAATGGATTATGAAAATCCAATATGATGTACTGCTACAATTCAACATCTGCTATGCCAGGTTCAGTACTGGTTTAAGCTCATACTATAACCATAAAACCTTTTACAAATTTGCCTTAATATTCGCTTAACACTTCTACATTATCCATGTGTCCATCCTATCTCCTTACAAAATGATTTACAAGATCTCATACATATATGAATCTTATTACAATATGCCATGTCATCTTTACAAAATATATTTACAATTAAATACAATAAACAAAATCTTGTCGGCTAGGGTGTTGGTATACATTGTTGTCATTGTCGGTGAAGTGTCTACCGGTACCGATGCCTGCCGGTGATTTACTAGATGAATGTCAGGTGGCTTCCTATAGGTTGACATCAATGAAAACACCATTATTTCTCACTAGAGTGTAGAATGCCAACAATCTCCCCCTTTGGCATTGATGGCAACACTCATGAGAAAAATCCAAAAAACTATCCCAAAAAGTGAGGTCCAAAATTTTACCAAAAATGTGTGCTCCCCCTGAGTAGATGATCTCCTCTGATGACCATTTTTCTCTATCCCACTACTCCCCCTTTGACATCAATGACAAAGGTTGTCAAAAATTGTCAAATGAGTGTAGATTTCAACTTGAACTTTGTAACCAATTGGTTACAATCTGGAATACGTCTGCTAATACCAAGTTTAAGCTCTTTATAAACCTATTACTGTCCTTCATAGCTACCTTAGTTCTCTAAATTATATCATTGAGATGATGCATGTGTTCCTCCAGTGTCTTTTTTCCTTGAATTAATGCCTCTAAGATTTCTTGCCTTAGAGAGATAAGGTTATCTAACTTAGGACTTAGTTTTCACTCAAGCTCTCTGGCTTTTCCCTTGATCCTTTCTTTCTCTTTCTCTAACTTCTCCTATTTTTCCTCAAATCCAGCAATTTCTTGTTCAATAACTGATATAGGTTCAGATGAACCAATGATATTATCAGCTATATCATTTATCTCCTTTTGAACTTTGCTAATTTCCTTATCAATGTCCACTGTTAACATATTTGTCTTGCAAGTATCTCTGTACAATTCCTTATACTCCAAAATTGTTTTATTTAGTGCCGATAAAAGTGTATTGATGTGTTTATTGTTTCCTCAAAGAATTTTCCTTTTTCTTTTTCCATTTTCTCCTTGAATGTTTCCTCATTTATTTGATCAACTATTAGTATATTACCACTAATATATTTAGACAATGTGTCTAACTGACTTAAAGAATCCTTTACATTATCTACATTGCATTTGGGTGCAATCATCTTAAGAATAGGAATTGTGTCATCAATTGCCTTATAGGCAAATGCATTACAATATGTTATTTTATTTATTGAGTCCAAAAGTACTTCAATCACATTAGTAGGTCTAAATTCTGTTAGTGAAGTACCTGATGTTTGGCCAACTACCTTTACAATTTCTATGCTTCTAGTGGGAGTAACCAATTTGCTTGAATCAACCTCTAGTGGGTCAGTCTGTGTTTGCATTTCCACTAGCAATGGTTTTGGTTTCTCTATGATTTCCTATTTCACTACCTCAATATGTACCTATGACTACCATTTTCTTAGTTTGTTTTTGTGTGTTATCCACTATCGGTGTCTCAGTTACTGTCTCAGCAGGTTTCTTAGTGCTTGCATCAATATCAGTAACCATTCCACTATCCAATGTTTCCACTAAATGCTCAGCTTGCTCTACTTGTGTCTCAACCCCAATATTATATGTTGGTTTCTTAGTAGTGATATCATTTTTCTTTTCCTCTGTGTTCTCCTTATCAACTACAATTTTTACTTCTTGAGTGTCAATATTCATAGCGTACAAATTTTCTGACTTAGGGTTGGTATCCTCATGTGGTGTATCCACATTCTCAGTAGCTAGTGTGCTATCAATCTGTACTAGTGGAGTAACCAAAGGTGGTGGTAGGTTGTCAGTTACTTTAATGTTGGGTAATCCACCTACTTTACCTTTCTCCTTGTCTCTATCCTTTTGATAAACTTTGAAAGTTTTCTTTGGTCTGTTCAACTCTTCCTGTTTTTCCTTCTCTACAAAGAAGATATCCCACTTGTTTGATGTTTCTTTTGCAATTTCATTTACCCTACCAGCCATTAGGCTCATATGTTGGTGTCCACTTGCAAAAACTGATCTATTAGCTTCACTAATTAATTCATCAATTTCTTCTACAGAGTTGACCGGATGTACAACTAGTAGTTTTTCAATCTTTAGTTTCTTGTCAATCTCCATGAGTGCAATTCTCTTTGCATATAACTGCCTATATAATTCACTAGGGAAGTCATCTATAAATTCAATTAATACTTTCTTGTATATATCAAGATGTAGTATTATGCTATTCTCAATACTTTCCTTTTCTTCATTAGTGAATGTATTGTACAGTTTTCTAACATTAGCTAAGTTGCCTTCATCAGTTATTTCACTCAATAAGTTATCCAGAGGTGGTATAACTTGTTGTTGCTTTTTCTTCTTTGGTGTCAACTTCTTTGTCAATGGTCTCACTGCCTGTTGCCTCTGCCTATTGCTTCTGCCTTGGTCTTCTTGTTTTCTTGGGAGGAGGAGAGAGTATCGATGATGGTTTTCTCTTCCTATCAACTCGTTTAAACTCAATAGGAATTTCTCTATCACAGGATGTACCAACCGGTGAGAGATGTGCCTCTGATTGTAATCCTTATAAGTCACTTTCCTTTATTCCAGTTATGTTCATGACATTTTCTTTTAATTCCTTAACTTGTTTAGATGCCCTCCTTATGTACTTTTCTCTTCTCTTTCTCTGTTTCAATGTTTGTACATCACTTTTTTATTGTTTGTGCATTTCCAAAAACCTTTTCTTTTGGTTCTCTAGGGGCTTCTAATAGGGCTTTGGCATAAGTTTCAATTATGTTTACATATGCCTCATACCCCATTTATGTTACCCATACATTTCTAGGAAGAACTGCCTCCATCCATATCTCACCCTTTTTAATTACAAAACATATTTCCTTTTCATACTTGTCTACAATACTTTGTGGTAATCTCTCTCTTGTTTTCTTTTTTTCTTTAAATGTTTTGAAGTACTCTATTATATTTTTATCCTTATCAGTGCCCATACCGGTGAAGATTTCTAGCAATTGCTTGCCTATCGGTATATCATAACCAAAGTATTTCTTACCAATGTTGGGAACCTCTTTTGTGAGATACAACATTAGACATACCAGAAGATTGCTAAAATGAAAAGTACCTTTCTTATCACCTTTGGTCTTTTTCAGGTTGTCTATCAATTCATCCTTTAACCACTCACATATATCTATTTTTGCATCATTGACAATTGTTGACCATATCATATGCACTTTTAATACAAAGACTGGAAACAGAGTTGAGTCGGTTTGCATGTGTGGTTTTGTAACCTAGGATCATGCTTATGAATCTAACATTCTCATCCTTAACATCATTTACTCTCAGGGATCTGCTATCATATGTTGCTCTTGTTAATGTCATCACTATGTTATTAGGAACCTTTTTGGTTTTATCTGGCCTACTACCGGTGGAGGGTAAACTAGTCACTACCCTAACTGCTTCTCTGGTGATTTTACAAATACAATCTAGCCAAAAGAATTCTCCATGAACTCTGCTAAGGACAATTCTTACTACCTCCTTAGGAAAATTAGGGATGTCCAAGATTTCCACAAAACCTAAAGTTTCAATTACCTTGTGTTTAGGTTTTAATTTTCCATTTTCATCACAGATAATAGTTTTAAACATTTTCAATATTTCCTCTAAACCTAATTCCTCAATATTGCAATGAATATAGATTCTAGGGTCTTCAGCATATGCAACACCTTTTGAAATTTTTGAAAAAACACCTAGGGAATCATCCTGTTTCGCTATCTCAGGAATGATTTTTAAAATGGGCCTAGGGCATTTCACAACTTCTACAATAGTAGGGTTTGCAATAAATTTCGAAGCAAAGGAGGAAGCCATTGATAAATACCTTAATCTGCTGGATAATGGTTTGAGTGCTTGAAAGAAATTGCTTCACTTCTTCACTTTGGATGCCCTCGCTTGGATTTCATGCTCTCTGAAAGTTTTGAATGCTCGGTGAATTGAAAAAGAGGGAAAATCAAAGATTTATAATGTCTTTTCCTCCAACAACCACAATAAATTCTTGTCAATTAAGTGAAACTTAACACATCCGCTAGTAGAAAAGAAGTCCATCTCCTCACCATCAACCGAGGGTAAACTTGCATGATTTTCAACTTGTTGCTATACCCCCAAGGGTTACTTTTTTAGTTGGATGCAGAGTCTCCTGCTGGTGGAATAATACTCTGTTCTACTGGTGAAGGAATAGTCTCATCAACATTCTGATCTGTCTTTCTAATCCATTGTCTTGAAAATTCTTGCTTTACCTCATCAACCTTCTCTTTGCCTTTCAAACTGGGTCCTTTCTTATTTGTCGGTGAAGTCTTGCTTCTACAAAATTTTTCAATATGTCCAATCTTGTGACAAGCATAACAAGTCACATTGTTTTTCTAAATAGCCTTTCCATATCATGTGCTGGTTTGTGTTCTGCATTGATTAGATAAGTGCCCAAATCTTCCACAAACATAACATCTTACATTCATTCTACAATTTTTTGAATTGTGACCAATTTTGTTGCATTTGGAACATTGACCGGTGGGTGCATTAATATTCTAATTGTTTCTAGATCTACACTGATTTTCTCTATGACCATACTTGTTACAGTTAAAGCATTTCCCATTAAATTTGTAGGCATTAAGTTGTCTTACCAGTTTACTGTGATCATGATTGTTTGTAGTACCAGAACTTTCTCCAACTTCAAATCCAAGTCCATTAGTGTCTGCGTTAGGTTTTTGACTTTTAAGCATACCATCAATTTCTTCTGAACTTTTCTTGAATTTCTCTTTATGTTGATTTGCAGTAACCAACTCATATTTCAGAATTCCCTTTTGTCTCATAAGTTTAGTTTTATCATGTTCCATAAGAATCAAATCTATCTTCAACATATCATTTTTATGACCGAGTCTTATATTTTCATTTCCAGCATCATTGAGTCTCCTAGTCAAGTCATCTTCATTCTTCTTTCTATCTTCAATATCTTTACAAAATCTCATAGTCATGTCTTGCATTTCATTTCTCAAAGTCATTTTTTCTTGCCTCATCTTGCTTACAAGCTCATTAAGAGTTTCCTTTTCATCATCATTACTCTGCATCTTCTCATGAAGTTCTTTTCTCTTGTTTCTAGCAATAGTGAGATTTTCCTAATGTCCTTAAATGAATTCCTGTGCAGTCCTCAGATCATCTTCAAGTATGATATTTTTCAATTTCTCTACATCATAGTCCATAAGAGCTCCTTCTAATTGCTTTCTTAAGTTCTCCATCTATACTGGTGTCAAAATCTTCCTCAAGTTGTTAGACTTTTGAAAATAGAGGACCAGGCTCTGATACCAATTGTTAGGATTAATGATAGTCCCAGAGATGCTGAGAGGGGGGGGGGGGTGAATCAATATCTAATCGGTTTGCGGAATATTTAACCTTATTAATTATTTTTCATTCCAAAACAGTGTGCCGGTAAACAAGAATTCATGTAGTAAATAGGAACGATAAAGACAACATAGAAAGCACATCATAACACAAGATGCTTAACGAGGAAACCTAGTGTGGGAAAAACCTCGGTGGGATTTGTGACCCACAATAGTCACTCACTAGCCAATGAATGGATATTAATTACATGAGGGGCCTGCACATGTAGAAAGGCCAACTGCCCGGAGCTCACTTCTTAATTACAAAAGGAAGTCTCATTGACTTACAAAATGGATTATGAAAATCCAATATAATGTACTGCTATAATTTAGCATCTTCTATGCTAGGTTCAGTACCGGTTTAAGCTCATACTATAACCATAAACCCTTTTATAAATCTGCCTTAATATTCGCTTATCACTTCTACATTGTCCATGTGTCCATCCTATCTCCTTACAAAATGATTTACAAGATCTCATACATATATGAGTCTTATTACAATATGACATGTCGACTTTACAAAAGATATTTACAATTAAATACAATAAACAAAATCATGTTCATTGGGGTACCGGTATACATTGTTGTCACTGTCGGTGAAGTGTCTGTGGGTGTTGGTTCCTGCCGGTGATTTACCAGATGAATGCTGGGTGGCTGCCTGTAGGTTGCTGATAGGTTGCCATCAATGACAACACCTTTATTTATCACTAGAGTGTAGAATGCCAACAAGTTACTGATGGATCATCAAAATCGATCCTCTTCACCGCATTGCTCAGCTCTAAAGGATCCTGCACAAGAAAAAAAATCTACGATTAATATTAGTTATATTATATAATTCACATTCAAAAAGTTAACATAAAAATGAACTATAATTGAACTATTCATGTTTACCTCATCTCCAGGTTTTCTCTTTAGCTTTGCAGGACTCTTGATGTATGTCTTCGGTAGAGGAGGTATGTTTTCAATATTTTCATACAAAACTTACATATGTTCATAAAAATGACATTGATACAAGTTAGCATATAATTGTCACTGATAATAAAAAATTATATCTACTAAACACAAAATAAAATAAACACACATCTACTCGAGGCATCTCTTCTTCTTCTTCTTCTTCATCTTTAGGAATATTGGGTGTAGTCATCAAGGATGTGAAGCCAATAATTCTCTGTACATATACACAACAAGTATATGAAACTATCAATCTATGTCTAGATGTGTATAATCACTATAAGTTATTTAAATTATTCATTCAATCATATTTGCATTCAATTACCTTTCCCTTGTCTCCAACTGCACTACAAGATCCTAAATCACACTGCTCTGCACTCGTGTTGCTTGTGCCCTACAAGAGTAAAATAAGATATACATGCAAGTTACTACATAGTCTAATTAATACCAATATATATGATAAGCATGTATGTACAATAAAATAAAAATGACTAGGTGCAATAATATATGTGTCATCAAGCTATCAAGGCCAAATGAAATGGCTGACAAGGTACCTGAATCTGTCTCAACTCCTCCTCGGTCATCAACTATTAAATAGACCATGTAAATAAAAATTAGTACGTAATATTGTCTAGATTATAGATATTCATTTAAAATATAGCATGAACTGTGAAAATACAAATCTTACCACTACATCATCAATGTATGATGACGGTGCCTCCTCACCTCTAGCATGCGAGGACTCCCCAAGGTATCCTCTAGTCTATGTCATAACATCTGGTGCATCATGCATCTCATGCACCTTATAATATGCACTATCTATAGGAGAATCAACAAGCCTTCCAACTGGACCCAAGCATACATTCCCACGCATGACACAACTATGGTGCACATATATGTGTGGAGCCAAGGATGACATGTCAATGCCACTAGAGGCACTACTACCATCAAAAGTAGGTTGAGCTACTGACCCAGCCTGAGAAACCAAAAGACTACTCAAAGAGTGAATAGTCAATATGGTCCGTGAAGCCGCCTCACAAATGATATTTGGATGCTTCATTGGAGGTGGGGGATCAATAGGAGGAGGGGGGATATATGGGCCCTAGACTACTCTGACTACCCTAGGTCTATTTTGGGGCATACCTAAACCCATACCCTAGAAAGGTTGGATGTCAAAGTAGCTCACATGTTTGCCTAAAAAAAACTCAACATACAATTTTTTTATGAAGTAGAAGGGGACATCAAGATTGTTGTTGGATGGTTTGTTGAAAACCATCCACCAACAATCCAAAAAGTTTTTCACAATACCATCATTTGTGCACCATTTAATAGAAAGTTTTATTTTTTTGGGGTCTACAGGTTGACCAGTGCGGGGATTCACAAACAATGAGGTGATATCGGCTTTCAATATCTCAAGATCCTTAATCTCCTTATATGACAAGCCATTCGCATATTGTTCCCTCATAGAATCTTGCCACAAAAGGGTGACATTGTGCTCCTCAGTCATGGTTTCCATACTCTTTATGACTAACGTGAGAGGATCAAACATTGGGTTTAGATGAGGGATCCTACGATATACATCTACAATCCCCCTCAATTCATTCAAATTTTGTGCAATCAAATCCTGAATTGAGGGGGGTTCGACAAAGGAGGGTTTGGTTGTTGCAGTTGTGGTTGATCAATGTTTTCATTATTATCCCCCATTTTTAACCTAATTGAATGAAAACAATTGAATTTAGTTACCAAATTTAAACAATTTTGTATTTAATTTGAAAAAACCTAGTTTTCATGAAAAAAAACATATTTTCAATGAAAAAACAAATAAACATTAAAAAAAAAAAAAAATTGAATGAAAATGATTGAAAACAATAAAAATCTTATCTTTCAGTCTATTTTTGAGCAATTTTTGGGCAAAACACCTGATATCGGATGCAATTGGATATCGGATTTCAATAAAATAGCGTAGCCCGTGGGTTAAAAATGACTCACGCACTGTCAGAGTCGAAATATATTGTCTCAGAAAATCGGATATCTGATTTTTATACTTAAATTATTTTAAAATAACATTATATTATATAATAATATATTATATTATATAATACATATTATATTATATTATAAAATATAATTATATATTATATAATATATAATATAATATAATAATATATTATATAATACATATTATATATTATATAATATTATATTATATAATATATAATATTATATTATATAATATATTAATATAATATATAATATAATATTATATAATATAATAATATATTATATAATATAATAATATAATATTATATAATATAATAATATATTATATAATATAATAATATAATATATAATATAATATTATATAATATAATAATATATTATATAATATAATAATATAATATATAATATAATATTATATAATATAATAATATATTATATAATATATTTTTTAATTTCACATTAATCCCAGCCCTCCAACAGTGCCTTGAGCATCTTCAAAAACACCTTCCCGTCTGAAGCAATATTTCATAAGTTCCATAGCTTTTTCTCCACTGAGCTTGGTTTCTTGCAACATAACTAGATCTGAATCTAACTTGTTCAAAACTCTTTTGAACAAGCGCTTTTTGTCAGGGGCAGATAGGCCCCTGACATTCTAGGATGTAATCTTCATCTTTCTCCAAGGGAGGGGTTTCCTCTCTTGGTTACTTTCATGTAATCCAATATAGTAATAATTCCTTTTTCCTTTTCTCTTTGTTCTCGTATCATCCTGTGGCTCCTTCTCCCTCTCATTCCTTTGGATCTGCCAAGAAAGGTGTTAGCAGATTGACTTATGCATCTTGGATCTAATATATCGAGCTCATCTCTGTTCTTTGTTGGTTCTGAGTTCTTCAAGAAGGTTTCAACTTGTCCTTCCAAGTCTTCCGCCTTGTGCCTCCTCAATTAATTTTGGCTCAATTCCTTTGTCAGATTGGTTTTTGTCCGAAGACTTGTTCGCCAGTTCCTCAGAGGGGATCTGTGAGATGTTTTGTGGGGTGCTATTTGTTTGTACTTTCAGGGGGATGACCTCTAATCCTTGGCCTTCCTGTGGTGGAATGTTTTCTTTTCTTCTCCAAACTTTTTTAGGGTTCCTTTGGGGTCTGTTAAAAGCTTTTTTAGGGTTCCTTTGGGGTCTGTCAAAAGCATATGATCGTGTTGTTTGGAATTTCTTAATATGTGTCCTTAAAAAATTTGGATTCCCTGGAAAATGGATTGAGTGTATCAAATTTTGCATATCTACGACAAACTTTTCACTGTTGGTAAATGAAAATGTATGCAGATTCTTTGGTGCCACCAATGGTCTGCAACAGGGTGACCCTCTGTCCCCAACCCTTTTGGTGCTCATGGCTGAAGTGTTATGAAAATTGATTCAAAAAAGACAAGCAAAAAAAACATTGAAAGGAATCAAAGTGCATGAATAGATGCGAGATGTCACCCATTCTCAATTTGCCGACGACACCATTATCTTTGGAGAAGCGATAATTGAGGAAGCAAAATGAATTATGAATACATTAGACAACTACTCAAAATAGTCTAGACAGATTATGAACAAGAAGAAATCACAAGTAATATTTTTGAACACCAGTAAGAAATCTCATCAAAGAATTGCAAATCTCATGGGGATAGAAATTGCAAACCTCCCCCTCAAATATCTTGGAGTCCAAATAGACAAAGGTTGCAGATAATCACAAATATGGGATGATGTAAAGAATTCTTGTTTAGCAAAATCAGATCAGTGGAAGAATAGATGGCTATCATAGGTAGGGAGACTCACCATGGTAAAATCAGTACTTTCAGCTATCCCAATTTACAATATGTCTTGCTTCAAGCTTCCATATGCTGCTGGAAAAAAACTTAGACAATATTCTGAGGAAATTTGTATGGGAAGGAGCTAAGCAGACCAAAAAGATACCTCTCATAAATTGGGATACAATGTGCTTAGTAAAAGAAGAAGGAGGTGCTAGACTAAGGAAAATGGACCTGTAGAATAAAGCCTTGGGTGCAAAACTGGCATGGAAAATGTACACCGAGCCCCAGAAGCTATGGTGCAGGATATTCCAAAGGAAGTATCTGGACTTGGAAAACCCAAACATAATTCTTACCATGATGAACTCTGAAAGAGGATCAGCAACATAAAACTTTTTGTGGGACTACAGAAGCATCATAACAGATCATATTTCTTGGCATGTTGGGAATGGCAAGATGGCTAAATTTTGGATAGATTCTTGGGAAGGGGAACCTGCTCTGATGGAATTAATCAACAATCATGACTAGATCACAAGCATGGAGAACACTTGGGGCCAATTTGTGGGTGATTACTTTGACACAACTAAAGAAAAGGATCGGAAAAGAGCATGGAAATAGTTCACCAATGGATGCCCAATATTATGCAACCAAACAAACGAAATACTAAAAGTCAGATTCATCCCAATATCATTAGAAGAAGACAAGATTTTCTGGTGTGCTACCAAATCTAGTGCATATTTAGTAAAACTTGGATATGAAGTTCAAAGGAATAAAAATTCTAATCCAAATGGCCATACAAGTTATGCTGGGACAAGAAGCTCCTACCAAAAGCAAGAGCATTCTTGTGGATAGCACTCCATAATAGAATTCTAACTGGGGATAGATTAAAAATGGTAGGCATTGAGGGCCCCAACATGTGCATCATGTGTAGAACACAAGAAGAAACTGCCAATCATCTACTTTATAACTATCCTTATGTGGAAACCTGCTGGAATTGGTCCTTTGAGAATACAAATTTCAAATGTGTTAGGAATGAACAGTTATATAACTTCCTCATTGCATGGCCTATCAAGCACAACTCAAAATGGAGCGACCTCTGGATAGTTGGACCATCATTGATTACATGGCATATCTGGAATGAAAGGAACAGGAGGACATTTAAAAAAAAAGAGCTCCCAGTAGACAAACTCATCTGCAATATAAAAAGTGCAATTGAAGAAACTATCAATGGAAAAGTAAGAAAATATAAAAATAATGCATATAATGAATGGGATCGCATGATGGAAAAATATTGGCTTCTGAAAAGATAGACATACATCCCACTCACCACCAATAAGAAACTGGATAGAAAGAATGTTAGATGGAAAGCTCTGCAAGAGGATTGGCTAAAACTAAACTTCAATGGTGCGAGTAGAGGAAACCTAAGAGAAGCTGGCCTGGGTGTCATAATCAGAAATAACACGGGAGATATTCTTCATGGAGCATATGATGACCTTGGCCATGTCACCAATAATGTGGCAGAAATCAAAGCTTTAGAGGCAGGATTGAATCTATGTGTACAAAAAGGACTCTCCAAAACCATCATTGAGGGAGACTCATAGATTGTTATAAATGGGATAATCAAATCATATTTTCACAGTTGGAATTTGGAAAAATGGCTTCCCCAAATTAACCAGCTACTCAGCTCAATTGGAACTTATGATATCAATCATGTATATAGAGAAGTGTTGGTGTAAATAAATATTCATTTTGGATATTATTACACTTACTTAAGTTAACTTAGGATAATGCATCTCTTCGTAGTTTGGATTTGAGACACTTAGGGAAGTGTGCACATAGGGATAGAGCTTGTAGGAGAAATTCCACCTTTTGTGGTCTTATTTTGCTGTTACACTCCACATTCGGTGGGTCATCCACCTCTTGTGGAATATTATATTATTTCTCCTACCTATCCCTAGTATTTCTTACCTACCTTTGTTTCTCATTGAGCCACATGTCATAATTGTGTGCTCATACATCCATATGGCCTTGCCTATATAAGCAGGCCTATATTCATTGTATTGGTTAATCCAGTTGATCATTTGCATATTGATGAGAATAAAATTTTGTTCTTGTCATTCTATTTTTTTCTCTCTTATTTGTGCTTTCCATTTCCTCTTGATCTTGGAAAAATCTCACATGGTATTAGAGCCATTAGAGTGCCATTGGTTTGCCAATTGAGAGAATTTTGGGGTTTGCATTTTGGAGTTTTCTATTGTAGGTTATTATTGGAGTTTGTTGGGTCACATTTGAGGTCACCATTGGATTGAGGAGGTTCAAGAAAGTAAGAATCACCTTTTATTTCATCCAAATCCGACATTCGAGGCCAAATCTAGAGTCGTTTGAAGGTGGAGGGTGGTGACTTGTCTCGACAGCGATCTGCAATTTCAGAGCATTTTTGGTCAAACCCATCATCGCCATTACACTCAGAAGGCCCAAAAACCCCAAGATTGACTATCAATTCATCGAAATCGGCCTCCATTACCTCGAGTTGAAAAATTCTCCCCTCCCAACTCGTCGTACGGACTTGCAGGTACCGGTCTGAAAATATTTTTTTAATTTTTCCATTTTTTTTAAATTATTTTCGGAAATTTGAAAAATAAAAAATAAAAATTAAATATTGGGGGCATGTTTTTTTTTGTTTTTTCATTTTTTGAAGACATCGAAATTTTTTTTTTAAAAAGCGGGGGGGGGGGGGGGGTCTTTATTGGCCCGCAAGCCACCTGCGGCTCGCAGGTACCGCAGGTGTACCTGCGGTGACTGTAGGCCACCTGCGGCCCTGCAGTACTGTAGGGTGCCTGCGAGTCCCACAGACAACCTACGGCCCACAGGTAGTCCCTGCATGTACCACAGGCTACCTGCGGGTAGGCTTTTCTTTTTTCGTTTTTTTAATAAAATTTTTTTAAAATTGTTTTTTAATAATTAAAAAAAAACAAACTTTTTTTTCTTATTTATTTTAAATAAGTTTTTTTAATTATTAAAAAAATAAACTTTTTTATAAAAGTTTTTTTTCTTTAATAAATTTTTATTAAAGTTTTTTTGATTTCATTTGACTATCGTCTTTTTTGTTTTTTCTTTATTTTTTAATAAAGTTTTTTTTGCATGGCATAATAGTTGTTTTTAGTTAGATTTTTAAAATCTTTTAAAAACACAAACATCATTTAATAAGTCGAATTGGGAACACTTTTTTTCTTGTCACTTCACACTTGTCTTGCAGTGCTTCCAACCGGCAGTCAAGGGGGGGGGGGGGGGTTGATTTGCTTCTTTATATCTCTTGGCCACATCCCAATCGGAGGCTTCTTTTTCTGCAATATTCTACAGGGCTTCTTGGTGGCATCATCTTCATGTTTCCAGATTTGCACTATCATGTTGTATGCTCTTGCATGAGCAATGTTGTACTCACACTATCATAAAGTGCCACACCTCTTTGTATCTTGTCATTGTTGACATATTTGATGTAATCCTCTTGTACATGTAGATTAGGAATATCTTGTGAGACTTGGTGCATGGCTCCAGTTGAGACTTAGATTGTACACATTTGTGCATGGCTCCTGTGAGACTTGGATTGTACCAGTATTTTTTCTATTTCTGAGTATCCAGATGATGCTCACAGTAGGTTGTCTCCATGCCTGATCTTCTTTTTGTTGCAGCAAGTGATTCATTGTCATCAACTTGGTACCTGGTTTTGTCACACTTTGACATTATTGGTGCAACATTGGCTCTCTTTCTTCCTTATGGGGAGATATTTTGGTCATCATCATTGGACCATCTTTGCAGGAGATTCGACATTGAGGTGGGGCTTCATGGTCTCTTCTTCTCTCTTATGGGGGGGACATAGTTTTGTTCTTCTCATTCATCATTGAGAGCATTGTGTGCTTTCATCATCTCTCTTTTGGGGGAGGGTTTTTTCCCATTGGGTTTTTCTCTCTTTCCCCGCTTTGTGAGAGATTGCATTGCATTGTTTTGCTTGCATTTGCATATTGTACATGGGTACCTATCATGGCCTAGTAGCCGGGACCCATCTTTCATTGTTGACTTGAGTCTTCATTCCCCTAAGTTGCACTTAAGGGGGGGTGTTGGTGTAAATAAATATTCATTTTGTATATTATTACTCTTACGTAAGTTAACTTAGGATAATGCATCTCTTCGTAGTTTGGATTTGAGACACTTAGGGAAGTGTGCACATAGGGATAGAGCTTGTAGGAGAAATTCTACCTTTTGTGGTCTTATTTTGCTGTTACACTCCACATTCGGTGGGTCATCCACCTCTTGTGGAATATTATATTATTTCTCCTACCTACCCCTAGTATTTCTTACCTACCCTTGTTTCTTATTGAGCCACATGTCATAATTGTGTGCTCATACATCCATATGGCCTTGCCTATATAAGTAGGCCTATATTCATTGTATTGGTTAATCCAGTTGATCATTTGCATATTGATGAGAATACAGTTTTGTTCTTGTCATTCTATTTTGTTCTCTCTTATTTGTGCTTTCCATTGCCTCTTGATCTTGGCAAAATCTCACAAGAAGGGAATTGGTTGGCAAACCATCTAACAAATCTGGAAGTTGAAGGCAATAATGAAATTGCCACATTTGACAAATACTCGATGACAGAAAGCATTATTGAGCTGAGCAAGATGGATTCTTCATGCAAAGGTATCAGTTAAAAAATCCAAGGAATTAACATCCAGACCCAAGATATGTAGGTGGCAAGAGATATATGGGTCTGCCTTCATAATATATCTTGGATCGGGATTATGTAATCAGGGTGGCGGGTGGATAGTCTTAGTTTGTATGTTATGTCTGAAGGCAAACAATATGTAACCGTATTTTGATACATTAATATAGGGTGCTATCCCCGTAAAGATAGCACTTACCTTAATATATATATATATATATATATTTTAATTTAAAATTACAAATAATTATCGGATATCCGATATTATCAGATATCCGATTTTATCTGATATCCGATTTGCTTAGGTAATTACCATGCCAAGGTGTACTGACACCCAGGCCAAGCAAAAAGTCAACATGGATTTTTGCATTTTTAGGCGAGTGGAGAAGGCTATTTTTTTCACATCACTACTTTTTGGCCCCCATGATCCTGCACTAACCCACTTAATTATGTCAAAGACATGGCTTGGATACTTGGTTTTGATATTTTGGTTAATGGTCTAATCGGGTTGACATATTTTCTCTTATCGATAGATTGGTCAAGGTTATGGATCGGTATGCATTATCTATTCCAGATCAGCACGACATGTTATGGAGATGATTTATTGATTGGATATTGTTGTAAATATATTGAGCTGACATGATGCATCACATATAGACTTATTTGTAATTGGTTTAATCGTAATATTCTTAGTAAGCCGACCTACACATTTGGTCTTAGGTTTTGTATATATGTAAGATCTTATTTGTGAGATGATAGAAGAGATAGGGTATGTAAGGTTATGGTATGGTATTGTAACATGGTATGATAGAAGAGATAGGGTATGTAAGGTTATGGTATGGTATTGTAACATGGTATGTGTGAATATTGAAGATCATATGAGAAGACCATAGAGAAGTTTCAAGGAAGGTTTGAAGGTGATTATCAGAGCTTAACCAGTACTAAATCCAGCATTGGAGATGCTATTTTGAGCAATACATTATTCTAGGATTTAACCATCCTATTGTAGTCATTGCGACTCCCATTTGAGCAGTGTGCTCTAGGTGGTTGGCCTTTCTACATGTGTAGACCCCATTTGTATACACATACTATCTGTAGTAGTATCATCTGATTATGGGTAAGGTTTTGAACTGTGGTTTTTTCCCCTTATAGGGTTTCCACGTTAAAATCTTTGTGTTATGTGTTATGGATGTTGTTTCTCCTTATGTTTCATACATTAAGTTTCACCTGTATTTATATTAATTGTTAATCTGTTAATTGACATAAGTTTGGTTTACCAGTATTAAGTATCAAGTTTGATTAAGTTATAATTGGGTTGAAATTCATAGACAACTGATTCACCCCTCCCCCCCCTCTTATAAGTTGCCTTCCGGTTCAGGTAACAATTGGTATCAGAGCTAAGTCCTCTTTTTGTAGAAGCCTAACAGCTTGAGGAGATCCTATGACAACAAACCTTTTTAGGAAGGATAGTCCTAAACTTGATGGAACTAACTATGGTATATGGAAGATCAGAATGGAGACACATCAAAATTGTATTGGAAGAGACATATGGGAAGTTACAAAGAATGACTATGTTGGTCCTACACTGAATCAACCTAATCCACCAACATTGGGTAATGATCAAGAAAATGATTGCAAAGCAAGAGAAGCACTTTTGAGTGCATTATCAGATCAACAAATCATGGGATTATCAGACCGATCTACTGCTAAAGCTATTTGGGATAAATTGGAGACATTGAATGAAGGAGATACCAATGTCAAAATTGCAAAACTGGAATGTTTTCGGGCCAGCTATGAAAATTTGAAAATGGAAGAAGATGAAAGAATTTCTCATTTTATGGAAAGAGTTAATGAAATTGTTTTAGGAATACAATGTTGTGGAGGATCCTTAAGTGAAGATGAAATTTTTTCTAAAGTTTTAAGAGCATTGCCACCGACATACAAAATGAAAGTAACTACTATTAATGAGTTGAGAATAATGCCTAATACATCAGTATCTAGAGATACCTTGGTTGGAAAACTTTCAACATTTGAGCTTGAGGAATTTGGTCTTATTGCTACAATTAAGATAGATTTAGCCTTCAGAGCATCATCATCTACATCATCATCATCATCATCATCATCATCATCATCATCATCTGATAAATCTGATTGGAAAGCACTATATGCAAGAGAACTTGAAGATATCATAGAGGAAAATGAAGAACTTGAAGCACTATTTGCAAGGAAAATGCCTAAAGGTCCAGTTGAAAGTAAGTATGAAGGTAAAGCACCGTTTAAATGTTTTAATTGCAATAAAGTTAGTCATATAGCATCTAGATGTCCTGACAGACATGCAAGATTGAGAGAGGAAGCCAAAAGAACATATAAGCCTAACCTTGAATATAAAAAATACAGATTTAAGAAGAACAAAGATAAATCTTGTTATTATGTTGATGAAGGAGTTACTGATGATTTTGATGAAGAACCGACAGACAATGGATGGGCTTTTGTTGCAGTAAAAGAAGATCAACCAACACCTACTATTCCATCAGTAAAATAGGCCCTAGCAGCTAAAATTGAAGAAAAGGATGAATGGATTATAGATTCTAGATGTTCACATCATATGACTGGTGATAAAAGTAAATTCTTATCTTTTCAGGAATATAGTGGAGGTCTAGTAATATTTGGCGATGATAAAGCTTGTTTAATCAAAGGAAAAGGCACTATATCTTTGGATGGTAAGCACAATACTGACAATATTCATGTTGAAGGTTTGAAGCATAATCTTTTGAGTGTTGGTCAATTAGCTGAAAAAGGATTTCAGTTACAATTCAAGAATGGTAAATGCAAAATCATGAACAAAACTGGATTGTAGATTGCAACCAGTAATCAGACTAAAGGTAATATCTTTCATTTGAACAATAGTGATAAGACATGCTTGATTGCACATATTGATGAAAGTTGGTTATGGCATAAGAGACTGTGTCATGTAAATTTTGATTGCATTGTAAAGATCAGTTCAACTAAGGCAGTAAGGGATTTACCTAAGATTGTGAAACCTCATAATCCAGTATGTAAGGAATGTCAAATGGGAAAGCAAGTTAGAACAACTTTTAAGAGAATTTTTGAGAAATCCAATAATGTTATTGATTTAATTCATACTGACTTGTGTGGTCTAGTGAGAATAAGAAGTCTACAGGGAGATAGATACTTTATGCTAATTATTGATGATTATTCTAGAATGTGTTGGGTTACTTTTCTCAGGGAGAAATCATAAGCTTTTGGAAAATTCAAACTATTCAAGGCAATGGTAGTGAATGAAACCATTGAGAAAATCAAAAGTTTGAGATCTGATCAAGGAGGTGAATTTACATCTAAGGAATTTAATACATTCTGTGAAGTGAATGGAATCAAAAGACAACTATCAACACCCCGGACACCTCAGCAAAATGGAATTGTGGAAAGGAGGAACAAAACTATTCTGGAAGCAGCTAGAAGCATGATATTGGAAACAAATCTACCTCATGTGTATTGGACAGAAGCAGTGAATACAATGGTTTACACTTTCAACAGAGTTCACATCAAAGGTGAAACCAGTAAGACCCCTTATGAACTATGGTTTGGTAATACTCCTACTCTTAAATACTTCAGAATTTTGGAAGCAAATGCTATATTAGGAGAGACGAGTATCTTGGTAAATTTGATCCTAGAAGTAATGAAGGAATATTTCTTGGTTATTCATCTAAGAGCAAGGCATATAGATGTTTTAATAAAAGATTGCAAAAAATCATTGAGAGTGCTAATGTGAAGATATATGAACACTTTAGAGGAAATTCAAGGTCTGTAGATTCTGAACCAATAGTTGAGATGATCATAAATGAACCTATACAGAGTGCACCGATACAAAATGTGGATCCAGTCACATCGGCATAATTAGAGAATTCCACAGTGACTAAAGAACAACATGTGAATAAAACTAGGTATGTAAGACTAAATCACTCAGAAAATTAGATAATTGGGAATAAGTATCAAGGTGTTATGACAAGAGGAAGACTAAAAAATGAAGAGGTGTGCTTAATTTCTCAAATTGAACCAACATCTGTTATTGAAGCTTGTCAAGATGAACATTGGATTAAAGCAATGGAAGATGAACTAGAACAAATTGAAAAGAACAATACATGGACATTAGTTCCTTGACCTAAAGACAAAAATGTAATTGGAACTAAATGGGTATTCAAAAATAAACTTAATGAAGATGGTAAGGTAATCAGGAACAAAGAAACATTAGTGTGTAAAGGATATTCATAGAAAGAGGGAATTGATTATAATGAAACCTTTGCATCAGTAGCTAGAATTGAGGCAGTCAAATTATTTCTTGCATTTGAGCTTATAAGAACTATAAAGTATACCAGATGGATGTAAAATGTGCATTTTTGGATGAAGATCTTGAAGAGGAAGTCTACATTGAACTGCCTGATGGATTTTCACTGACAAATGTTAAAGATATGGTTGGTAGATTAAGGAAAGATTTGTATGGATTGAAGCAAGATCCTAGATCTTGGTATGCTAGATTGGACAAATATGTTTTGAAGCTTGGTTACACTAAAGGTAATGCTGACAACAACTTATATTTCAAAGTGACTAATGATGACATCTTGGTTATTGAAGTTTTTGTTGATGATATCATTTTTGGAGGAGAAGATGGATTGTGTAAAGACTTTGGTAACAACATGCATGAATAATTTGAAATGTCTATGATTGGGGAGATAAAATTCTTTTTAGGATTGCAGATTTCACATACTAATAGAGATATATTCATATGTCAAACAAAATACTTGAAGGAACTATTGAAGAAATTTGGTATGGAAAACTCTAAACCGGTAAGTACTCCTATGACTACAATTGATAAATTGACATTGAAGGATGATTTAGATCCTATTAATCCGATAAGATACAAATCTATGATTGGAGGTTTACTGTATTTGACACAAATAAGACCTGATATAATAAATACAGTATGTATTGTTTCAAGATTTCAGAGTAATCCTAAAGAAAATCATGAATCAGCAGTAAAAAGGATTTTCTGGTATCTATAAGGCACAACAAATCTTGGTTTATGGTATCCTAAAGATAAAAACTTTGATTTATGTGTATACACCGATGCAAATTGGGCAGGAGATGTAGATGATAGAAAGAGTACCATTGGTGGTGCATTGTTTCTTGGTAGCAGATTGATTTCATGGTTGAGCAAGAAGTAGAGTTGTACATCATTATCAACAACAAAATCATAATATGTTGCAACAACAACTAATTGTACTAAGGTATTATGGATTAAGCAAATGTTGAAGGACATAAAGGTAAAATGAAAAGAACCTATAATCATTTATTGTAATAATTCAACAACAATTGATATATCAAAGAATTTGGTATTTCACTCCAAGACTAAACATGTTTCTATCAAATATAACTTTCTGAAAGAGAATGTTGAAGCAAAAGAAGTAAGATTGGTTTATGTGAATACTAAAGAGCAGATTGTAGATATCTTTACTAAGCCTTTGCCTAAGAAAACTTTTGAATATCTCAGAGAGAAGCTTGGGGTAATAACCTCATCGATAGAGACTTAGACAGTTGAAGATTGGCACCAAACCAACAAAAACTAACAGAGAAATATTTTTTTCCGGCTTTGATGGAGGAGAGCTATTTCTCAGGGGGAGTAGTTGGTTGAATCGGTTGGTTGTATGTTCTAGTATTTTTTAATTGCTTTGGAATTTGATGTCAAAGGGGGAGAGAAATATATGGAAAAAAATTATCCTAGGGAGAGAGAAATATATGGAAAAAAATTATCCTAGGGGGAGAGAAATATATGGAAAAAATTATCCTAGGGGGAGAGATTATTCTTTGGAGACATTACTCATTAAGGGAGAGATATATATTCTCTACATTTTGATTTTAATTTCAGGTATTGATCTCTTCTGGAGATTGTTGGTTTTTGGTTTTTGGCATTCTATTTTGGCACTTAGATATTTTTCCATCTAGTGTTGCCATGAATGCCAAAGGGGGACATTGTTGGTATTATGGATGTGTTGCATTAGTTTTGTCATTGATGTCAACACTTATCCTTCTGGAGATCTATATTGTTGATTTGGCACTATGGTTATATTGGTTTATTGTTGAACTGACACATTGTGTTCACCAGCAAGGTCAATGAATTATGCATAGTCACTGGTATATTGTTCACCGACAGGTTATATGGTTCATCGACACTGATGA
Organism: Cryptomeria japonica; assembly: GCF_030272615.1. Taxonomy (NCBI): domain Eukaryota; kingdom Viridiplantae; phylum Streptophyta; class Pinopsida; order Cupressales; family Cupressaceae; genus Cryptomeria; species Cryptomeria japonica. Next base: position 286,804,913 of record NC_081413.1, read on the forward strand.
TGACTTGTTATCATCTAGAGATCACTTAATTATGTCAAAGACATGCTTTGGATATTTGGTTTTGGTATTTTAGTTAATGGTCTAATCGGGTTGACATATTTGCTGTTACCGGAAGATTGGTCAAGGTTATGGATCGGTAGGGAGATGATTTATTGATTGGATATTGTTGTAAATGTATTTAGACAACATGATGCATCGAATCTAGACTTATTTGTAAATGATTTAATTGTAATATTGTTAGTAAGCCAACCTACACATTTGGTCTTAGGTTTTGTATGTATGTAAGATCTCATTTGTGAGATGATATAAGAGATAGCGTATGTAAGGTTATGGTATGGTATTGTAACATTGTATGTGCGAATATTGAAGATCATATGAGAAGACCATAGAGAAGGTTCAAGGAAGGTTTGAAGGTGATTATCATAGCTTAACCGATACTGAATCTAGCATTGGAGATGCTATTTTGAGCAGTACATTATTCTAGGATTTAACCATCCTACTGTAGTCATTGCGACTCCCATTTGAGCAGTGTGCTTTAGGCGGTTGGCCTTTCTGCATGTGCAAACCCCATTTGTATACATATACTAACTACAATAGTATCATCTGATTATGGGTAAGGTTTCCCACCGTGGTTTTTCCCCTTACAGGATTTCCACATTAAAATCTTTGTGTTATGTGTTGTGGATGTTGTTTCTCTTTCTGTTTCATACATTAAGTTTCACCGGTATTGATATTAACTACTAATTTGTTAACCAACATTAAGTTTGGTTTACCAGTATTAAGTATCAAGTTTGATTAAGTTATAATTGGGTTGAAATTCATAGACAACTGATTCACCCCCCCTCTCAGTTGCCTTCCGGTTCCTAACATGCTTACTAAAAATTAAAAAATAAATATAATATTCTTGAATGAAATATAAGTGAAATTATAAGGGTGCCTACAAGAAGTTGACTCCCTAAAATTTGCATAAAGTGGAACTATTTTTCCCAATTTTAAAATTTTGTCACAATTGATCTAAAAATTTGAAACATTTAAATATTGATGTTCAAAATAGTTCAGTAATATGACATGTAGTACTTTGAATCTATTTTTTAAATATGTAATTTATTTTAATACCTTGATGATTTAAATTGATTTTCAATAGGCATTTCTAAAAACCATTGTTTAAAAGTGCTTGTTTTAGGACCTGTTGTTCTCAATTTTTGATTATTTTTCTTTCTCTATTAGAATTCTCAAACCTCTGGCGCTTATGGCGAGAAACAACATGAAATAGAAACAAAAGACAACATTTAACAATATTTATATAAAAACCTTCTTCACTTCAAGCTTAAACTTCAGCTTAGGTGGGTATACCTCCTAGATCACTTTATGCAAGTGAAAATTTACAGAAGACCAGTGTCAACTCCTACAAACCCTACACATTTAGACGTAACTGAACATAAAAGAAAGGCTTATATTCATTTTTTTATTGATCATCCAGAAAATCACGAACCTTAACAAGCTATACCAGTTCCTTATTCGAGCTTCAGAGCCACTCAGAATTGGGCAATAACTGACATAAAATATTTCACATACATGCCTTTACAATTATTTAACCAAATCTATATATGCCTGACATACATAAACTCTCACCACATGCATAAATCCAGTCATCAAATTCAAGTATGAATCACTAGTTACCAACGAAAAGGTTTCAATTATATCTAATTTCCCTCCTTGAGGGAACAACCTAAACTCCTTTTCATAAGTTGCCTTGCAAATTATTCAATTAAATAATCCTAAATCATTTAATCAAAATGGTAACAAATCATAAAGACATGAAGACAGCAAGAATTAAGACTTGAATGCTATGGTCCATATATTAATACTTTCCATCAAATTTTACATAACTCAATAATGATTTTCTAGAAACCAGACAAACCCTAAATACATTTTGCCAAAGTTTTCTTACATAATTCTTGTGATGATTTCCCAAATAGTCCTGGTATCCATTTATAGAAATATGGATGCAACCAGATTCGGACTTTCCTAGGAAATTCTATTATAATCATAATTCCCTCTCAAAAGAGGGTTACAATTCTTGCTAAAGGAAACAAGAGGAAAACCAATTAGTTCACCAGCTGGATACAAGCCAAAAGACTTCTCAATATTCACAGGTTGAGTGCCAGGTGTCTTCAATTCCTCAAAAATCTGATTAGCCTGAAACAAGTAGTTACAAGAGCTAACCACTTCCAACTTCCTTGAGTTTTGTTACAATGCTGCAACATCAATTGACTATTCTTGAGCCTTCACTTCTTGCATCATATATTTATCTTTCCATTCTTTAAACATGCCATCACTAGGCCAAGAGTAATTAACAATTTTCTTCTTCAACTTATTTAATATTTTCCAAGTGTTCCTTAACTGCTTAACTTTTGTCTCCAAAAAACCATAATGTGACTTCATCCTTTCAATTTCTTCAATTGTTCGAATGAATAAAGATGTATCATCTGAATTGATAACATCATTTATCCATTGTGACAATTTATGGTCTAATTCACCAAGCCATACCTCTTCATCTTTTAACTTTCTTGTGCTAACAAAACCTCTAGGAAATAATTCAAACTTTTGGTCAGCATACTCTTTCCTATACAGGTTCGCTTTTCTTTCTAAACCTGCTCTTGCCTTTTCCAACCTAGACATACCTCTTACCAACTCACAAGTGGATTTAATAGTGGCATCAGCATCTGCCTCTTCATGGGATGAGCACATAAGTTCCAAATCCACTTCCCTAGCTATCCATTTATTTAAAATTGGCTCCAGAACAACCTTATCCTTATTTAAAGCGGTCAACATGATCAAAACTCTCTTCATATATATATATATATATACACACATTAGAAGCCCCTATTGTGTCAGCAAACTTCAAAATTGTGCCTCTGACCTTCTCCTCATATTTACTCGCAAACATAGCCTGAGCTTGCTTCAATTTTTCCATTTCATCCTAGATAGTCTTAGTAGATTGGAAACTAAGAGTCATAGGGGAAGGGGGAAACTCAATGACTGGAATGGTAGTTGGAGGTTTAGCTGGGGAGGAGGCAATCATCAAAGTAGAATGTTCACCTTCCTGATGTTGCCATACTCTCTGACTCCTCAATTTTTCTATTATACTATCCTTTTGGGATATTTCAATTTTGGCTTCATTATAAGCCTTAAAGATCATCTCCAATTTTACTTGGAGATCAGCCTTTTCCTCGACCTCTCTTTCAGCTACAACCACACTAAATTTTGTAGACTCTAGAGTTGTACTAGCAACCTCCACCAACCTTATGTCTTTTACTCTTTTTACAATCATGCCCCCTGAGTAACTAGATTTTGAGGAGCCTTTTCTCTTGTTTCTTTCTTCTCTTCTCAAGGACCACATGACCAAAGTAGCATGATCATTGCTAAAAGTCACTCCCTCTAAGGGCTTTGTTTCTTTTCTGACAGCATCAAGGATTAATGCATCAACTATGTCCCACTTAGGGAGAATCAATACCCCATCTTTTGCTATCATTTCCCTCTGCTGCTCAGGGGTAATGGCCTCAAATTCTATCATCATTTCCTTTTTCACGTCTTCTTCAACTACAAATATCCCTTTATGAGGATGTTCAATCTTCCTCTTTTTACATCTTTCTTTGAAATGGTCTATATTTTTCCTCCAAACAAATCGCATAAAAGATCTTGTTTTAACAAAATTATTATCAGCCAAAAATTCTTCACTGGCCTGTTTGATGATAGGGACCAATTCTTTGCCCACAAATTCCTCCATAGTCAAGTCCATTTTGGGACTTGCCGGTTCTTCTGGCAGTCCTTCTTGCATTTCTTCATAAGTGCAACCAATCTCCCCAAGACTTCCTAATTGCAACAACTGTTCTGCCACTGCATGCTCATCTCCCACATGTATTGGGGATTGGGATGGAGAATATAAGGGCTCACTTTCTTGCACCTCTTTTCCTACCCTTTTCCCTTTAGGCAAGTCTTGGATCTCCAAAACATCCACTAATGGTCCTTTTCCTTTTGAAGAGGAGGGCTCATCTCTTGTTGGCATTAGCACATTATATGTTGGTCTCCTATGCATCACATAATCACCTGGAGGCACTATCTTGGCATAGGAAGACTAAGCTAGAACAAGTTTAGCCTTTTTAGGATCATTCTTTAATATAGCCTCCCTCTTCTCCTTTAAGGTTTGCATTAAATCTTCAAAGTAAAGAATCAAAAACTTGACCTTTTCGTCAAAAGGAGTAAAACTGGCCAAGGGATCATAACTACTATCAAATTGGTGGATGAAGTCTAGAGATTTCTTAAAAGCTATCCACTTTTCCTTTCTCAGTTCCTGTTCATCTAAATTGAACTCATTTCTGATCAAATCTTCAGGAAAATGGAACTGATGGGCCTTACCTGCACATCTGACTTTCATCCTAAACATGCCATTGAAAAAACCCTCTGGGTCAGCAAACCTTACCACTATAGTAGACAACTTATATGGTTGAATAAATTTATCAAAATGGACCCACCCATCCTTGGTAATTACAAATTGATGTGCTAGGGTGATAGTTGGGAAAATAGTTCCCCTCCCTATATTTGTCAATTCTGCCTCCTGCAAACCTCCTATTTGTCTCAAAACTTCTATAATTCCAATCTTTTAAGGGACCTGGTAAGGGAGCAGGTGGGGAGATCCTTTGAAACCATAAACTCTAAAAACAATAGAGACTAGGTACAAGTAAATGTCACCCCAGTTGTGCACAATTTTAATGTCTTTAGCGAACTCTTTGGGCCCAAGGAATTCAAGGAGAGCTTTAGGAATCCTAGGGTTTTGTGGATAGAAAAGGATTATGAGCCTAGATGAAAAACATCTATCAAATTTAAGGTAACTAGCATCCTCTCTATCCCAAGACAAAATAGTGCTCCATAACTGTACTAACATTTCCTCTCCATCCTTCACTTTCATCAGTTCCATCTTATTGGCAAAATAATCAGCACCCTTGAACAAGAACATATGCATAAGGAGAGAATACCATGCAAAAGGTCTGTCTACCTTAGAATTATTTATCCCTATTAAGCCCTCATGAATGGCATCAGTAAGGTAAGGAGCGAAACCAAAAGTCATAGCCAAGGAGGGGTTTAGAATTTGTGCCATCATAAGCATATAATGGGTAGGCATGGTTGTCTTTGCATCCTCTCCAAGAATCTAACATAGATACCAATACATTCCCTTAGCTCTTAGGGTAAAGAAGTTCAAGGAGAAGGGCTACATTGTGCTCAAACCCACCACTGTCAGTCCTCCTATCTTTGCAAAGAATTCTTTTAATGGACCACTTCTGAGATGATCCCTTTGTGTTTCATAAACTTTAGCAAGCATTTCGAAACTGATAGGCTCCAAATAGTTTGAGACCTCATTGAGTCTAAAAACCTTTATGAATTCATCATCATTAATTTCAATCAGAGCCCCTCCATTTACACTCCTTATAACCTTGGAAACAGGGTCATAATTGCTTGCAATTTGAGTCAGGAGGTCAACATCCATGAAAACCTCGGGCATTATAAGTTTTCCTACATCTAGCTCCCACATATTATTTCTTGGAGTGGTAGAATTTCTTTGACTAAAGGGAACCTTGAAGAGTCCTAGACCTGCCATGCCTATCTGGGCATCCCTTGGCCAATACCCTTTTTCATATAGACCGTCGCTAACTCTCAGGTGGGGAGATTTGGGCACAAGCTCCTTTGATTTTACTACACTGTTAGTTGATAAAGTCAATTGCTCTAGGAAGTCATCATAGATGGCTCTTTCCTGGTAATTCACCTTTCCCATGAATTCTCTTCATGGTGCCATTTCAAGAACTGTCCCCTTTTTAAATAAAAATTCAACAGACTTTCCAGAAATTTAGAAACCTAGCAACACTAAGCAGTTGGCAATCACAGAGCACAATTATAAGAAACTTACTTGTTATTTGAGAAATTCTGCCTTGCGCTCTAGTTCTTATGCAAGAATTGTGAATGCACATAGAAAGCTTTGGCTCACGAAAGATTTATTGCAGTATCTAAGGATTTGACTAGAGCTAATTAATAGGCATGCTTTAGCAATCAATTTTTCATAAATTAAAAAATTAGCGTTAACAGACAACAAAATTGTTTTAAACAGTTTTCCTTTGGTTGCTGATCCATGAAGGGTAACATCATGCACCTCCACATAGTGGATTAATGACCGCCATGAGATCGTGCACAACTTACATCCTCTTTACCTTACCTAGGCTGTTAGCTTCAAAATGAGTCCCACCGCTTGGTCGCTGATTCATGAAGGGTAAACTTCAAACACCTTTGCATAGCAGATCAACGACCGCTGTCAGATTAGAAACTAACTGCTCGACCTTTACATTCACTACAACTACTTTCCTTTTAAACCCGACCTTAGCTGCTGTCGCTAGTGGTTTGTCATTGGTTCGCAAGCTTAGGACTCATGCAACTTCCTCTTGTGGTATAGCGACAATTGCTGATGGATCCTAAACATGCTTGGTCTTTATTTTCTCACCATGACCATTCACCATTACAACTTATCTTAACCATGGCCACTAGAGGTTTATCATTGGTTCGCAAGCTTAATGGATGAGCTATTCCCTCTATAGTATAGCAACAACTACTGATCACTATCAAACCTGCCTGACCTTTAACCACCTTAGCTTTCAAAGTGGGGCCTTCATGTTACTCTAGTCACCTGTGAACTTCTGCCAGATGTATCCACATGTCAATCACTTATTTGGTCAAGAGTCTAGCGGTTTCCATCTTATGACCGCCACATGCACTTTTTTGGTGACTGGATCATGTCCTTTTCGACCAAGTTGCCTCTTTGATAAACTGTGCATGTGTCTCATCAGACATGGGGTTTCATCAGTACCGACATTTTATTAAATGAAATCCTTTTTTTGAAACACCTTGGAGCCATGTGTCATGCTATTTATATCACCCTTTTCCTCGTGCAGACCTCCTATTCTTGCCATCTAGTCTGCCACGTATCCTGTTTCGTCATTGCTACCTTAGCTAGACCCGCTAGCTCATTGCCACCTGAATTGCTAGCTCATCGGTCGCTACTCCGTGAAGGGTAAACTTCAAACACCTCCACTTTGTATAGTAACGACAACCATTGATCATCTTGGAACTTGTTGGCACTTTAACACCCGTAGAAACACTCTCAAAGAAGTGGGTCCCACCATTTAGTCACTAATTTGTGAAGGGTAAACTTAAAACACCTTCACTTTGTGGAGTAGAGAAAACCATTGATCATCTTGGAACTTTTCGACACCTTAATACCCACAAAAACACTCTCAAAGAAGCAGGTCCCACCATTTAGTCGCTAATCCATGAAGGGTAAACTTCAGGCAACTTTCCTTTGTAAAATGATGACGTCCACCCAATCAACAGGAACTTGAACGATCGTTACATAAACCGACGAGGAAATCAAAACTTACGAAAAAGGCAAAAAATTAAAGAATTATTATAACCCACCTAAATCAAGACTAAAAAGGGGCCCCTTTCTAACAATGGACTAACCCTTCCACTTAAGTGGAAAAAGGTAACGAGGAAACATAAGGGAATACCTTCATAATGCAAAATTTCAAAGTCAAAACCATAAACCCTTAGAAAAATAACCCTAAGGAACCAACAAGACATTGAAACCCCAACAAATCAATGGATTGAAAGGAAAATACTCCCAATATCAAAATAATGACAGCAGGACCATACTATGCATGTGTACAACCACCATGTTTTGACCTAAATAAAAAAATTGAATCCTCTTGAAAAAAGATATGCAAGACTTTGAAGATTGATGAGGATATTTTTTTGTAAGTTTTTTTGAATATTTTTTTATTAGCCTTGATTGTTGTTTTTAAAACCCCTCATATACAACCACAATAACTAGACCTAAACTTATTATTTTTATTTTATATTTCATTTTAAAAATAATTATGTGTAGATTGATGTCATATTATTTTTTTTTTTCAGAAATGTAAGAAATAAAAAGTTAGTAAGGAAATTAAAAAACTTGATATTTCAAGTTTATGGACCAAATTCCTTAAAAATTAATTGAAAAATAGAAAAAATAATCAAATCCTAGAAAAATTACATATTTAAAATCTACACATTGTAATATATAATGAGTTTTAATTTTGTAAAAACCTATAAAAAGGGCATCAAACATAAGCTAGAAATCAGTATTTTCTATTGATATTGAAATGCCTTTATACTTGCAAGTTCAAGGCTAAGGGTTGGGCTAACCATGCCTTTATCGAGTTGAAACCCAAAGCAAAGGGTGGATTAGGATTTCAAAAATAAAGAAATGAGTACCTATTGTTGTAGTTGTCACTAATGTCAAAGTGTGAGGCAAGAGTTGTCATTGATGAAGGAGAATGTTGTATCTCTTCTTTCTACTTCTGATGTATCCAAATAATTAGAGAATTGTATTATTGTCATTGGCATGTTAATGCATTTTGAGATGTGGTAGTTTTATGCAATCCCATTGATTGGTATGACTCCAAATTGATCAATACTATCATGGTGAATCTATTCATGGTGTTAGGTGTACTTCAGAAGTTTATTCGAAAAACTTGGTTGCAGTTACCCAATCTATGCTTTCTCTAGTAACTTGCAAAGATTCATGTTTACCATTGATGGAGAATTATGACTTTTTGTTTGAGTTGAGAGTGTGCCTACACAAGTATTATTAGTATCTAGAGTTTTAAAATTCATGGGATCTAGCGTAAGATAGTGTTTGCTTCACTAATTTATTACTATGTTGATAGAAGATATGGTTTGTGTTCTGGAATGATGTAATAGTTGATTTGAGTGTGGGCTACTAGAAATTAAGGATAGATGTTCCCTATGAGAATTTTGATCCTCAATAAGATCTGTACAATGTGTTGTGATGCATAAATTTGAGTTGAGCTTTTGGGCCAAACCTATTACACATTTAATTCAAGCTTCTTGCCAATGGATTGTAGCATGTGTATCAATTGAAGATTATGCGAGGGTAATATTTTTGACCTGATTATGCTACTCCATGAAGTATCTAATGATATTTTTTGTATTTTTTTTGTGTATGGGCTAATTAGGATCTAGCCTACTTCATGTTTGATGATTAAACTATATGGTTGAGTTGTAAAATGTTTAAATATGTATGTGGTTAGCTTATGTTTGTAACTGTAGTTGGAACTTATATATTATATGAGTGTCCTAAAATGATTGGTTGTGTGGTCACTAATTTTTTGTAATGTACTTATGAGGATACAAGTTTATAACAAGCAAGTTGAAGAATGAGTCAAAGTGAGAGAACCTAATTCAAATGCACCACTATCAGTTAATCATATGATCATGAAAAGTGAATGTTGAAGTTGGTTGGATTACAAGAAATCTTTGTACTTTGAAGGTCCTAATTGTATATCTTCCATATTGTTGAGATTGAGGTCCTAGCTCCTAAGTTACTACTCAGATGTGGTCATTCAAGCTTGGTGTCTCTAGTGCATTGGTGCTCAGTGTACTTCCAGGGGATTAGTGTCTCTAATAGGTTGGTACCTACTGTTGAGAATGGGTGTCTCAAACTTATAGGTTGAAATCTAGATAAGATGGCATTTGGTTTCTACAGTGAGCAGTTCGGTATGGAAAACGTATGTGTTATTGACCAGCTCCAAAGGCAGCTGAATAAATTTCCATGTTATATGTTAGCCAAAGTTATGGTTGCATTGGATGGTGGGAAAGAAAGGAATTACCTCTTTATGTACCTTGTGCAAGCAGAAGACTAAGGAAACTGAGGTCATGAGATAGAGGGAGGAAAGAAGACTTGGTCTTCACACCAGCCTGCGAGGCACTAAGGACCATAAAGGAAGTTTCATAGGATAGCAGGGATAGGAGACTTTGTCTTTCTCACCACCCCGTAGTTTTGAGAAGCGCATGGGAAGAGTGTCATGGGATAGTGGGGTATTGGAATTCCCTACCACCCCATGTGGTAAACAATGAACTAACAATGGTTCTTCAAGATAATAGGAGAGAGAGAAAAGTAATGAGGATTACTCTTCCCGCCACCTTGCAAATTATCTGAGGGTTCCCAAGAAGTCTTGTGGGTTAATGAGGAGGTAATGAGACTTGCTTTCCCCGCCACCCTACAACTTAAACAAGAGCATGTAGGAAGTCCTAAGGGGTAATAGGGATGTAAGGAGATTCACTCCTCTCACCATCCTATGAGGTATCAAAGTGACTACTACCAATAAGTTAAGATCGATAGAGATGGGGACCATGACTGAGTGTGAAACAACTTGCTGAGCTGTATGTCGATGATTGGTCAAAGCTAGAATGACTTAGAGGATTTCAACATAGAAGACACTATGTATTATCTATAGTCTGAGGAAGTTAGACAGTTAGAGCTAAGGGAACTGAATTGAACCATGTTTTGACATACACATTTAAACATCTAAAGAAATGGTTTCAGAGGTCGATCAATTAGTTGGAGAATTGTTGCTAAATAGTAAACTGATTATGGATTTACTCTTCTAAATTGATACTAGAATAGAGACTAGATTAGAGCTTGAAATCTGTAACTTGAATGTAAATTGTTTTTTACTATAATACAAGAGATACTGCTTTGGTGTGTGGTTTTTTCACCCATAAGGGTTTTCCCACGTGAATTCTGGTGTACTTCTCTATGATTGTGATTTTTCATGTTACTCTATTTTCTTTGCATTGTGTATCTTATTGATTGTAATTTGGATTAAAAAATTATCTCTGCTTCTCTCTAATAAATTGATATTGAGGAAGATGTTTTTGTGCACTACTTTTCTTACAAGTTGTATCAGAGCCTAGCTAGTTGTGTCATCCTTGTGGGTAGGACAACTTTTTGGTGTTAATTTTGTAGTGGGAGTTTTGTAGAGGACTTGTGTGTGAAATTATAGAATGAAGATGGCAAGAACATCATGGAGAGTAGACATTGAGAAGTTTAATGGTGGAAACTACGAGTTATGGAAACTCAAGATGGAAGACCTATTGGTGGACAAAGACCTCTAGGTTGCAACGTATGGAACTAAACTAGTAGGAATGAAACAAGAAGATTGGGACTCCACAGATATGAAAGACAAAGAGATGATAAGGTTATGTCTCACAAATTTTGTTCTCTACAACATTCATGAGGAGAAGATAGAAGTTTCTCTATGGAAGAAACTTGGTGACATTTATCAGGGAAAGCCTCTGGTGAATAAGTTGTTATTGAGGAACAAGTTGTACTCCTTGAAGATGAGAAAAGGGACATCTGTCACAAACCATCTAAATGTTAGACTATTTAAATAACTGGAAGACAACTGAGATGGGGGGTGAATTAGTTGTCACAGATTACCGGAACCATTAGCAATTAAAACTTTAATACTGGAACCCATAACATTAATACTAGAATTCTTAAACTAAATATTGAAATAACAATTAAACTAGTTAATCATAAACAATAATTAGAGAATAAATACCATCCACATGACACCAAGATTTATACATGGCAAACCCAATAAAGGGAAAAACTATGGTGAGAAGCCTACTCATAGTTAGATAATACTTATGCAGTAAGTATGTGAATTACAATTGAGGGGCCTGCACTTGTAGGAAGGCCAACTGCCTAGAGTTCACTGCTCATCACAAAAGGATTCTCATTGACTACATAGAAATCCAGATTGCAATCCAGAAGAATGAATGAACTACAAAGATAGCATCTCCTATGCCTAAGTACAGTTCTGGTTAAGCTCAATACCGGATTACTAAATCCTCTTACATAAATCCAACTTGATCTCCAATGATCTACTAGACCCTCTACATGAATGATATTACATTATTCACACATTACATATCCATATCCCATACCTATGACCATAATGATCTACAATAAGATCTTGCATCATATATATACAAACCCTCAACCATAAACAATCAAGTCGGCCACCAGATAATAAACCAATTACATAATTACAAAACATGTCAGCCTTAGACCAAACAAATAATATCCAACTCATAAGACATCCTAGAAACACATCAAGAGGTCCAATCCACACGTTACATTAAGCTAGTCCATAACCTACATAACACCATAACCCAATATAGGTCCACACGTTAAAGAAATGATACAAATCCACCAAGTCTCGAACATTATCACCATCATAATCTTGAATCTCCACTAAAAGATGCACCAACACCACTTATGCATATCATCAAAGATCTTCAACAAAGCTCTATCGGTGAAACCCTCATCGGAACTGCAAACCAAGCTTCCAAGCAAATAGGATAGCATCTGATCACTAGACCAAAACCAACTGACTAAATATGAACATGAGTAAGCCAATTCCATAACCAAATGATACTGGATCATGCTGGATCCAATCCAACTAGAAACCACACAACCTATCGGGACCAGAAGAGTGTCGGTGAAGCATCCAAAATAGCTCGTGTTGACATCAATGACAAAACATCAATGCAACACATAATCAATTCCTCCAAATGTCCAACAATCTCCCCCTTTGGCATTGATGACAACACTAGATGTGAAAAACATCTAAGTACCAAGAAATGTCAAACAAGTCTCTGCCAATGGAAGACAACCAACAATCTCCCACTCAAAGATATAGAAATGAAGATCTGAAACAAAGACCAAACTCCCCCTTTGAATAATATCTCTATAAATATCTAAATTACACATGTATCTCTCCCCCTAATGTATAAAACTCCTTAAGTTTTTCATATCAATATCTCTCCCCCTTTGACATCAATGCCAGAAATCTGACAAAAATATCAAAGCAAAAACATAAACCACTGAAACACAAAGCTAACTACTCCCTCTGAGCAGTAGCATCCCCACATCAGTGTCAGAATGAATAATATCTCTAATAATACATACCAGACCGATGCCAAAAAGCATCAATCAGTTCTTTGTCAGAGGGGCAAAAGCCCCTAACTTGTCTCTCAGGTATTCAAACAATTATTTAGGCAAAGGTTTGATGAAAATATCTGCAATTTGTTGTTTAGTGTTCACATAAACTAGTCTAACTTCATTTTCTTCCACCTTCTCCTTCAAAAAGTTATACTTAATAGATATGTGCTTGCCTTAGAGTGAAATACTATAATGCCTCTCTAGGAAACCCCAAAGGGATAGGGCTAAAATGCACCAATGGAGTGCAAATATATATTTTTTAAAATAAGACACAACATGATGATACATTGAGTTATCTTAAAGCTTCGATGACACAACGGAATTCTAAACCAACCTAAGGAGTTTCCCAATGTGATTACATAACTTGACACTCAACTCAACTCGCAACATTTGATCTAATTAAGCAAGATATCTTAATTACATGCTATTTCTTGAAACATGGATATAATTTGTTCAATGAATTAACATTATAGAAATTAGGAAGCGTTCATTTATTATGGTTGAAGATGAGGCTAACATGAGGAAATTTACCCATAGAAGTTAAAACATAGATAACATGTAAATTCATCCATTAAGGTTAAAATATGGTTAACTTGGTGAGTCCATCCATTTTAGTTACAATATAGCTAACATAATGAAGTTCGTTTATTAAGGTTAAAATGTAAATAAACCATTGAGTTCATCCATTATAGTTAAAATATAGCTAATAAGATGGAGTTCATTTATTAAGGTTAAAATGTAGATAACCAATTGAGTTCATCAATTATAGTTAGAATGTAGCTATTAAGATGAAGTTCATTTATTAAGGTTATAATGTGGATAACCAATTGAGTTCATCCATTATAGTTAGAATGTAGCTATTAAGATGAAGTTCACATATTAAGGTTGAAATGTAAATAGCATAATGAAGTTCATCCATTAGGGTTAAAATATAGATAGCTTGATGAGTACATCCATTATAGTTAGAATGAAGCTAATATGATTAAGTTCATTTATTAAGAATAAAATGTAAATAACTAAATGAGTTCATCCAATTTAGTTAAAATATAACTATTATGATGAAGTTCATTTATTAAAATGTAAGTAACTAAATGAAGTTCATCCATTAGAATTACAATTTAAATAATATGACAAGTTCATCCAATAATTATTATCCATTCATTACGTACAATTTTGCATTAAACTCATACCATGCATCTTGTTCCAAAACGCTCTATAATATCATCATAAATAATGAGGTCTTTTCATGCATACTTATTTTCATTAACATTACTAGAGTACATTCCTTCATGATCCATTTATTGCATTTAAAAGACGACTACATACATGCATTATGATAATTCTCATCTAACCCACTTATACATTCTATCAAATTGCCATCCATACATGCTAACACTAACCATGAAACACAAGAACAAAAGTATCACATAACACCAAAATGGTCTTGGAGTTCACCCCTAGAGGGCTACATCTCCAGGTCTATTCAAATGCAAGACCCCTCTGATAATTAATTAAGTTATAGTTACATAGGGTTCATGTTATTTACATTCCTTCCTTTTAGGCAAGCACAACCAATATACAAACGATCACTTCGGTCAATAAATCCTAAATGATCCCTACATAGAAACAAGTCCAACTGAGCATGTTAAAAGCTAGTACAAAGGTCCATTTCTTGACGGTACTCTAACTAGGGAACCTGACCAACTATGACCAACCACAAACCAACCAGACGACAGGGTCCAAACAACATATCCAGGCCTTGCCATTACTTTAAACAAAAGTGAATACAAAAATTTAACTTACATAGGCAATAACCGGAAACGGGCAATCTTCTTTCCTACTGGTTTAAATAGTAAAAGTTGATCAAGTTTTCTAAACAATCTAAGTTTTCCAAATACATTAACAGAAAATCACAATTACAATGGGAATACAATGCCACAATTGCAATATTACCATTTGTCTAATACTCATTACAAAGGGAAAGTATATTTAAACCATTTATTTCACCAATGATAACAACAATATCTTACCAATTCTCAAATCGACACATCATTAAATTTCCAATAAATATAATAGCATATCATTTAACTCTACAAGATATCCAATGATAAGTATTTCCTTTCTAAAATTCCTAGGTCTCCTAGAATATTCAAATCCATTAATAATATATCCTTGAATAACATATTATGTAGAAATTAACAAGATATATTTTATTCCAAGCAAATTTTCAAATTAAAAATATTAACTCCAAAAAATAAAGTATAACAATTATAAATTTAATAACACATGATTTCAATTAAGTATTATTTAATATATATATATATATATATATATATAGATATATTAGTCTCATTAATAAAATATATATATTAATAATTGTTAAATAAATCATAGATTTCGAATTAATTATTAATTAATATATATTTATTAAACCTCATTAATAAAATATATATTAATAATAATTATTAATAAATAATAATAAAAAAACTATTTAAATCATACTTTGCAAAATAAACAAGTTTTGTTTTATTAAAAAAAATTTATTATATATATTTTTTTAAAAACAAATGTTGGGGGGAGACCTCTGTGGGGCCCACCTCCCATCACGGGAGAGATGGGAAGCTCCCCGCAGCTCCCCTCCTCGTGGCCACTCCTCATAGCGGCCACCGCTTGTAGCAGCCACCACGGGTGCTGCTCGCAGTGGCCACCACGGGTGCCGCTCGCAGCGACCACCGCGGGTGTTGTTCATTGCGGGAATTCCACGGGGAGGAGGGGAAGGGGGAGGCGGCAGTGTGAGTCGAGCCTCGGCTCCTCTGCCCGCCAAACCCTAGCCCAAACCAAAATTTAAATTCCGTTTTTCATTGTAAAATTTGATTTTAATTAAAATCTATACCCAAAAATAAAATAAGATAATAACAAACTAAACCCCCCCCCCAAAAAAAAAAAAAAAATTCTTTCATTCACAGTCTCATATATTTTCCAGAGCGTTCAAAACAATAGTATGGGAAATTTTCCCAACAAGTTCATGATTTTTCAAATACTCAATAACCTTCAGATAGGAAAGATTTGCTCAACCACAAAACCATTTAAACAATCTTGACCCAAAACAACTAATATTCACAAAACTAAAACTTAAGTTTTAAGAGCATTCATGGAGGTTTACAGCGAGAAATTTTCAAGAACAACCATTTTTTTGAAGAGACAAAACCCAATATCCCAAGAAATCAAGAGATGCATTCGAATCCTACCTCATTTCCCATTCCTGGCAAGATTTTGAAGACGAGCCCAACTTGCAGCTATAGAAAAATCCATCATTTCCCAAAATCCCCAATTTCTCCCTCCCAAAATATATCTTTTTCACAAAAAAATCAAGAACCAAAATATTTTTCAACCTAGGTTAAAAGAATGAAAAATTTGACCTAATTTTCTAATTTCAAATTTAAGCACTTTTTTAAATAAAAATGAAAATAATCTTTCTTTTCAACTATTCAAATAATCTAACTTGCTTTTCTAAATAAAATCAAAATGCTTCTCTCTCATTTAATTTTAATTTTCTCAATATTAACTAAGCTAACATTTATATTTCACAATATTGACGAGGATAAAATATTTTAATTAAATTAATTCCCAAAATCAATCTTTCACACTATATCAAATATACATATAAATTAAACTTGCTTTTCTAATAAAAATTGATTTTCTTAAATAAGTAAAATTAACCTTTCTTTTCCAAAATGCAAAAGAGATTAAATTATTTCTATTTCAAATAACTTTAAATCTTTCCTTTTTAAAACACATAAACTAATTAAATTTGTTATTTAAAATTAACCATTATATTAAACTCATTACAAACATAAATAAAGTGATCTTTTTAATTAATGATTAATCACATAAAAGAAACCTATACATTTTAATTCCTCAATTACAAATGCATAAATGAACACATTAAATCAAATTAAATACTTATACTTGCTACAAACATACATAAAGCGATCTTTTTAATTAATGATTAATCACATAAAATAAACTTATTTATTTTAAATTTCTCAATTACCAATGCGTAAATGAACACATTAAATTGAATTAAATACTTAGGATAAAATACTCCATTTTACCACACGCAAGGCACACAACCCAATAAAGCCAACCAAAAACACGACATGCAAACCCAAACGAAAAGGGAAACCGATGGAGCACACATGACGCTCACTTGATGATGGCTAAGGCAAGATGAGGGTTTCATGACCACCTAATCCAAATTCTAAGGATGAAAGAGGTATACTCAACCCTACGAATCCTGATGGAGACGAACCTTGCACCTAGGCGGTACTGTACTTGTAATCTCTTGCAACGATGAGTCACGCAAGCATACATATATATATATATATATATATATATATATTCAATGAAGGTGTTAGCTCGAGATGTATAACAAGAATTAGGGAAACAATTAAACTTACACAAGAATCGATGCAAAAGCACAATAACAGGTATGCACAATATTCATATTATCTAATCTACAACATTACATAATGGTTAATCAACCATCCAAGAATGCCACATAGAAAAAGTCAACCAAGGTCAAATCGGTTTTACAAGGCCGACTAGGGTAGGGGCACTACAAATACCATATTCTTTGATATGTCAATAGCAATAGAGTTATCACAGTGAATAATTATCGGTCCAGTGCAATGCACTTTGATATCCTTCAACATTTGCTTCATCCATAGAACCTATGTATAGTTGGTGGCAACACCAACATACTCAGCTTCATTAGTAGACAAAGAAGTACATGACTATTTCTTGTTGATTCATGAAACCAACTTCTTCCCAAGAAAGAAAGCTCCACCGGAAGTACTTTTCCGGTCATCAACATCTCTTGCCCAATCAACATTTGTATATGCACATAAAGTAAAGTCATCATCCTTAGAGTACCACAAACCATATTCAGATGTACCTTGCAAGTATCTAAAAATTATTTTCACTGTACTCTCATGATTTTCTCTAGGATCACTCTGAAATCTAGATGCAATACAAACAATATTCATTATGTCAAGCCTAGTCTGAGTCAAATAAAGCAGACCTCCAATCATTGATTTGTATCTTGTAGGATTTACCGGTGCAGAAACATATTTCCTTGTCAATTTCTCACTTGTAACCATAGGAGTACTTACCGGTTTAGAATCTCCCATACCAAATTCTTCAACAATTCCCTAGCATACTTAGTTTGATAGATGAAAATGCCTTTGTCAGTTTGAGTAATCTACAAACGTAAGAAAAATTTCATTTCCCCAATCATAAACATTTCAAATTCTTGCTCCATATTCTTAGAAAATTTCATGCACAACTTATCTTCACCTCCAAAAATGATGTCATCATTAAATACTTCAATAATTGATATATCATCATCAATGACCTTATAATATAAATTACTATCAGCATTACCCTTAGTAAAACCAAGCTTCAAAAGATATTTATCTAGCCTTGCATACCAAACTCTAGGTGCCTATTTCAATCCATATAAAGCTTTCCTTAACCTGCAAACCATGTTTGTATCATCTGAAAGTGAAAAACCATCAGGTTTCTCAATATAAACTTCCTCATCAAGACCCCCAATAAAAAATGCACACTTAACATCCATCTGATAAACGTTGTAGTTTTTATGGGCAGCATAGGCAAGAAATAATCTTACAGCTTCAATCCTATCTACAGGTGCAAAAGTCTCACCATAATCAATTCCTTCCTTCTGATAATATCCTTTACAAAAAAATATAGCATTGGTCCTTACAACTTGACTATCATCATTCAATTTATTCCTAAAAACCCATTTAGTTCCAATAACATTCTTATTTTTAGGCCGGGGAACTAAAGTCCATGTGTTATTCTCCTCAATCTGATCCAATTCTTCTTCCATAGATTTCAACCAACATTCATCTTTACATGCTTCAATTATTGATATTGGTTCAACTTGATAAATTAAATATACCTCATTATATGCCAATCTTCTTCTTTTCATCACTCCATTGTTCTTATCCCCAATGATATGATTTTTGAATGATTCAACCTCACATACCTAGGATTCTTTTGACTCTGTTCATCTTCCCTGTTCTTCAATTACTATTGAATTTTCTGATACTACCAGGGTAACTAGTTCAACACTCTGTTCTGGTAAAGGTGCTACCAGTTCAAATATAATCATTTCCACCACTGATTATTGCTCATAAACTCTTATTTGACTTCTATTCAACTCATCCACCTTGACATTAGCACTCTCCACAATTCTCTACAATATATTGTTATAACATCTATATGCCTTGCTTTCATTAGAATAACCAAGAAATATGCCTTTATTACATCTAGGATCAAATTTTCCAATGATATGATCTCTCATGATATAACATTTACTACCAAATATTCTGAAATACTTAACTATAGGTGTATTACCAAACCATAATTCATAAGGTATCTTATCAGTTTCTTCTTTGATATGTACTCTGTTGAATGTATAAACCGTTGTGCTCACTACTTCTCTCCACTAGATATGAGGTAGACTAGCTTCCATCATCATTGTTCTAGTAGCATCCAAGATAGTTTTGTTCTTCCTTTCCACAACTCCATTCAGTGAGTTGTCCGGGGAGAAGAAAATTGTCTCCTTATACCATGCTTCTCACAAAAGTTATTAAACTCACCAGATGTGAATTCTCCACCATGATCTGACCTCAAACATTTAATCTTCAATCATGTCTCTATCTCAACTTTATCTTTAAAGATTTTAAACTTTTCAAAAGCTTCATATTTCTCCCTTAGAAAAGTAACCCACATCATTCTCGAATAATCATCAATGATTAGCATGAAATATCTATCACCTTGAAAACTTTTAACTCTAGAAAGACCACACAAATCAATATGAATAAGATCAAGAACATCATTAAATTTAGCTTGTATACTCCTAAAAGAGGTTCTGACCTGTTTACCCATTTGACATTCTTTACATACCAGATTATAGGGCTTCACAATCTTAGGTATATCTCTAATTACCTTAGTTGAACTGATCTTTACAATGCAATCAAAATTCACATGGCATAGCCTCTTATGCCATAGCCAACTCTCATCAATTTGTGCAATCAAACATGTCTTCTCACTGGAATTCAAATGAAATATATTACCTTTTGTTTGTGTACCGGTTGCAATCTCCAAACCATATCTGTTAATGATTTTGCATTTTCCATCCTTGAACTGTAATTGAAATCCCTTATCCACCAATTGTCCTACACTAAAAATATTATGCCTCAAACCTTAAACAAAAAAAATATTATCAATATTGTGCTTACCATCCAATGATATAGTTCATTTTCCTTTGATCATACATGCTTTGTCATCTCCAAATCTAACTAGACCACCATCAAATTCTTGCAAAGATAGAAACTTCCCTTTATCTCCAATCATATGATGTGAACAACCACTATCAATTACCCATTCATCCTTCTCTTCAATTTTAGCAACAAGTGCCTTCTCTTCAGGTACATTCTCTTCTAGTGTCAGAACATCTTCCTTGATAGCCAGGAACACCCATTCCTTCCCATTGTCAGAGCAACTAGCCATTTCTTCAAATATTGAATTTCTTTCAGGACATCTAGATGCAAAATGACCAACATTATTACATGCAAAACATTTAAAAGGTGCTATTCCTTCATACTTACTTCCTACCGGTCCTTTAGGCACTCTTCTAGAAAATATTTCTATATGTTTCTCAAACTCATCATCTTCTCTCTTCATATCATCAAATTCCTTTGCATATAAAGCTTTCCAATCTTGCTTACTGGTTGATGATGCAAATGCATGAAAAGAAGGTTTAGACTTCACACCTATAGAAGGTCCAAATTCTTCAAGCTCAAAAGCATATAATTTCCCAACCAATGTATCTCTATTGACATAAGTATTAGCCATTGTTCTCGATTTGTTAATTGCAGTAGCCTTCATCTTGTAAGCCAGAGGTAGGGATCTCAGAACTTTAGAAACAATTTCATCTTCACTCGGAGTTCCACCATAACATTGAATTCCCATAACAATCTCATTTACCCTTTCCATGAATGTAGTAATCCTTTCATCTTTTTCCATCTTTAGGTTTTCATACCTCACCCAGTAACCATCAAGTTTAATAATATTCATAGCAGGGTCACCTTCATTAAGAGCCTCCAACTTATCCCATATAGCCTTTCCAGATGATTTTTCAGTTAATCCCATTATTTGTTGATCAGAAAGTGTACACAAGAGAGCTTCTCTTGCTCTAAAATCATTCTCAAGATCCATATTCAAGTTTTTCAGAGGAGGGTTGCAAGATGCCGGATTATAAGGTGTAACACCATTTTGTGTGATCTCCCAAATCTCCTTACCAAGACATCTTAGATGAGTCTCCATTTGAATCTTCCATACTGTTTAATTTGTTCCATCAAGCCTATGAATATCTCTCTGAAAGATAGCTCTAGATGAACTAGATGAACTTGAACTATTAGTCACCATAGGATCTTCCTCAAGCAGTTAAGCTTTCTGCAGAGAGGACCAGGGCTCTAATACCAATTGTCAGACAGTTCAAATAACCGGAAGACAACTGAGAGGGGGGGGCTGAATCAATTGTCAATGATTATTGAAACCATTAGCAATTAAAACTTTAATACTAGAACCCAAAACATTAATACCAGAATGCTTAAACCAAATACCAAAATAGCAGTTAAACCAATTAAGCATAAACAATAATCAACAAATAAATACCATCCACATGACACCAAGATTTATATGTGGAAAACTCGGTAAAGGGAAAAAAATGGTGGGAAGCCTACCCATAGTCAGATAATACTTCTACAATAAGTATGTGAATTACAATTGAGGGGCCTGCACTTGTAGGAAGGCCAACAACCTAGAGTGCACTTCTCATCACAAAAAGAGTCTCACTGACTACATAGAAATCCAGACTACAATTTGGAAGAATGAATGAACTGAAAAGATAGCATCTCCTATGCCTAAGTAAAGTTCTGATTAAGCTCAATACTGAAGGACTAAATCCTATTACATAAACCCAACTTGATCTCCAATGATCGACAAAACCCTCTGCATGAGTGATATTACATTATTCGCACATTACATATCCATATCCCATACCTATGACCATTATGATCTACAATGAGTTCTTACATCATATATATACAAACCCTCAACCATAAATAATCAGGTCAGCCACCAGACAATAAATCAATTACATAATTACAAAACATGTTGGACTTAGACCAAACAAATAATATATGTTGGCAAATGCACACTCCAATGAGATATTGTAGGTGATTGAAGGTTTTGTCATTGATGGCAACCTTACAATCCTATGACACCGGCAAGAAAATTTACCAGCATTGGCAAAGATAGACTCTACACCGACACAGAGACCACCGACAGTAAAAGGAAGCATACTAGCACAGAAGCTGACAAGAATTTTGTTTGTAATACATTTTGTTAATTATTTTTAAATCATTGTAAGCTGACTTGGCAAGTTGTAAAATGACTCATATATATAAGAGATCATTGTAGAACATTTTAAAATAGAAGGAAGAAAATATATAGGCAAAATAAGGCAAACCTATTATGTGAATTATAGGTTAAGGGTTTATGTATGAAGTAGAGCTATAAACCGGTACTGGATCTGGCATAGTAGATGCTATTTTGATGCAATACAAGACATTGGATTTATATAATCCATTTTGCAAGTCAGTGAGACTTCCCATTTTGTAATTGAGCAGTGAGCTCTAGGCACTTGGCCTTCCTGCATGTGCAGGCCCCTCTTGTAGCAATAATAGTCTCTTCTTGGCAAGTAAGTGAATATTGTGGGTCATAAATCCCACTGAGGTTTTTCGCACACCGGGTTTCCTCATTAAACTACTGTGTTATGGTGTTTTTTTCATGTGGTTGTTGTTATCTTTGTTTATTGTATTATTTCTTGTTTACTGGTATACAGTATTGATATGCTCTACATGTTTTAAGTTAAGAAAATCTTATAACCGGTTAGATATTGATTCACCCCCCCCTTTCAGTATCTGTGGAAATCCTAACAATTGGTATCAGAGCTTGGTCCTCTATTTTCAAAAGCCTAACAATTTGAGGAAGATCTTGACACTGGTAGAGATGGAAAACTTGATGAAGCAATTAGAAGTGTCTCTCTCAGACTATGATGCAGAAAAATTGAAAACTGTCAAACTTGAAGATGATCTAAAAGCTGCACAGGATATTATTCAAGCACTTCAAGAAAATCTTACCATTACAAGAAACAAGAGAAGAGAACTTTGTGAAAAGATGCAAAATGAGAATGATGAAAAGGAAACTCTTAGTGATTTGATGAATAAGCTGAAACAAGAAAACATGACAACAAAGAATGAGATGCATGATATGACTATGAGATTTTGTAAAGAAATTGAAGATAGAAAGAAGAATGAAGAAGACTTGACTAGAAGACTGAATGATGCTACAAATGAAAACACAAGACTTATTTATGAAATTGATATGTTGAAGACAGATTTGATGCATGCACATAATGACTCAAATGAACTCATGAGAAAAAAAAGTATCTTGGAAGGAGAACTGGCTGCTGCAAATCAGCACAAAGAAAAATTCAAGAAAAGCTCAGAAGAACCTAGTGACTTGTTGAAGAATCAGAAACCTAATGGTGACACTAATGGTCTTGACTTTGAAGCTAGTGAAAGCTCTGGTACTGCAAACACACAAGATCAAGGCAAACTAGTAAGACAACCTACTACTTATAAATTTAATGGCAAATGCTTTAACTATAACAAGTATGGTCATAGAGCAAATCAATGTAGATCTAGAAATTATCAGAATATTAATACACCCACCGGTCAATTTCCAAAATGCAACAAAATTGGTCACAATTCAGAGAATTGCAGAATGAATGTAAGATGTTATGTTTGTGGAAGATTTGGACATTTATCTAATCAATGCAGAACACAAACTGGCATAGGATATGGAAAAGCTATTCAGAAAAATAATGTGACTTGTTATGCCTGTAACAAGATTGGACATATTGCAAAATTTTGTAGAAGCAAGTCCTCACTGGTAAATAACAAAGGTCCTAGTTTGAAAGGTAAAGAAAAGGTTGAAGAAGTAAAGAAGGAATTCTCAAAACAATGGATCAAGAAATCAAATCTAAATGGTGATAGGAACACTCCTCCACCGGTAGAATAGAGTAACACTCCACCAGAAGAAGAGAGTAACACTCCACCGGTAGGAGACTCTTCATCTAACTGAAGAAAATTCCCCTAAGGGTTTAGCAATCAAATGTGAAACATGCTATTATTCCCTCAGTTGATGGTGAGAAGTTAAAATTACTTCTATACTAGAAGATAAGTTAAGTCATTACTTAATCGACAAGTATTAAATGTGGTGGTTGGCAAAATTGACATTATAAATCAAGTGTTTTGGCTCCAATTTCATTTCACCAAGCATTCAAACATTTGAAGAGTGCAAAAATTTCAGAGCAAAGGCACTCCGAGCAAAGAAGTGAAGCAATTCAGCAAGTAATCAATCCTAAGGTAGATAAAGGTATTTATAATCATGGCTTCTTCATCTATTCTTGAATTCATAGAAAACCCTACTGTACTCGAAGTGATTAAATGCCCTAGACCCATATTCCAGTTAGTTCTCGAGATTGCCAAGAAAGATGATAATGTTGGTGCATTTTCTCAAATCCCCAAAGGAGTAGTTTTTGCTGAAGACCCTAGAATGTACATACATTGTCACATAGAAGAATTAGGTGATGAGGAAATCAAGAGCATGTATAAGACTATAATTTGTGATGATTCTGGTAATGTGAAACCTGAACACAAAATAGTTGAAACCCTAGGATTCACTTAAATTCTCAGTATTTTAGATTTTCCTAAGGATGTTATAAGGATAGTATTAAGCAGGGTACATGGTGCATTCTTTTGGTTGGAATCAGTTCACAAAATTACAAAAGAGGCAGTAAAGGCTGTGATAGGGTTACCTTCCATTGGTAACAGGCCTGATAAGACAAAGGTGGTCTCAAATGACCTATTGATTAACCTAACAGGTGCAACATCTAATAAGAGATCTTTAAGAGTAAATGATGTAACCGACATCAATGTCAGATTCATTAGCATGATTTTAGGCTACAAAACCACACGTGAAAATAGGTTAAACTCAGTCTCTAGCCTATGCATAAAGAGTGCCTATGATATGATTAAAGATAATGCAAAAATAGATGTGTGTGAATGGTTGAAAGATGAACTTAGTAACAATCTTGGAAAGATAAAGAAAGACAAAAAGGGGTCATTCAGATTTGGAAACCTACTTGTCTATTTAATGATACACATAACAAAACAAGTGCCCGATATCGGTAACAAAAATCTTGGTTTTGATATACTGGTAGGCAAACAATTGTCTGATTTACTAAATAACATGGGTGAAAATAGAGAAAAGAATATAAATGAGTACTTTCAGGCATTGAAGGCCCAGATGAATACTAGAGTTAGATTATCACAAACAATTGTAAATAAGTATAAGGATGAAATATGCTTTGTTATTAAGAAGGATGAGATTTGGATGGAGGCAGTTGTCCCAAGAACCATTTGGGTTACTGAAATGGGTAATGAAACTGATGACCACATAATTGAAACATATGCAAAAGCCCTCCTGGAAGCACCCAAGGAACCTAAAGAAGAGGTATTTGGCAGTGCTGAGACTATTGAAAATCAAATCCAATGAAAGAAAAGGGTAAAGAAGGTGGAAGCAACAGTCAGAAGAGGATGTAGACAAGCTAAAGCTATCAAAGAAGATGTACTCAAACAAACTGGTATTATTGAAGATGAGTTAGAAACACTTCAGCCAGAAACTCACCTTTCACCGGTTGCAACCTCTTCGGAAAGTGATATGCCAGCTGAATTTAAAAGAGTTGTGAGAAAAAGGGAACCTTCACTAGTATCTACACCTTCTCCTAGAAGAACCAGATAGAAACAATAGGCAGTAAG
This sequence comes from Cryptomeria japonica, assembly GCF_030272615.1. NCBI lineage: Eukaryota > Viridiplantae > Streptophyta > Pinopsida > Cupressales > Cupressaceae > Cryptomeria > Cryptomeria japonica. Next base: position 286,830,917 of record NC_081413.1, read on the forward strand.
GCCCCCAGCTAGAAAAGTAACTCCAAAGAAGAAGTTAACACCCAGGAAGAAGACTCAACAAACCATTGCTCCAATTGACAAACTTCTAAATGAAATTACAGAGGATGGAAAGATGAAAAACATCAATAAATTATATGATTCATTATCAGTTGATGACAAGGAGAAAGTTGAAAATAGTGTAATTCTACACTTGGACATTTACAAGAAATTTCTAATGCAAGTTGTAAATGAATTACCAGTAGAACTGTTTAAAAGACTTGAAGCTAGAAGGCAAGCTATTTTAGAGCTTGATAAGAAAATGAAAATTGAAAAACTACTTGTTGTTTATCTTATCAACTCACCAAAAGAGATAGATGAATGAATCTTAGAGGCTAACCAGTCAATATTTTCAACTGCACACCAGCATGTAGCACTTATAGTTGGTAGAGTGAATGAGGTAGCAGAGGAAACTGCTAATGCATGGGACATATTCCTTATAGAGAAGGAAAAGCAGGAAGAATATAGAAACTCTAAACCCATCAAAGTATATCAGAAAGATAAGGATAAGGGAAAAGGCAAGGTTGGTGGACCACCTAGAATAAAAATAAAAGATAACTTATCCCCACCACCTCTGGATACTCCACTGGTAGTTACCACTAACAATCAACCAGCTAGTGAGAGAATGGACATACCATAAGAGGACACCAATCCCAATTGTGAGGTGTTATATACAGTGGACATTGACACACAAAAATTCAATATTATGGTAGATAAGGATACAACTGGGAAAATAGATATGGCTAATGAACCACTGGTAACAAATGGTACAGAAGGTAAACTGGTAGATGACAACACAAAGCAATAGGCTCCATCACAACAATAGGTTCATACAGAGACAATGCCACCGACATCAGCTGAGCAATCCAAACCTTTTCTTAAAGAAATGGAAACACAAACTGACCTACTAGAGGTCACCACAAGCAAGGAAATTGCTCCCACCGGTGGGATACAGAGTGTTGGCTCTTCAAATGCAGAATTAAAATCAACTAATGTAACATAAGTTCTTTTGGATTCCATTAAGAAGATAATAGATTGTAGTTCACATACAAGGCAATAGATGATACCATTCCAATTTTGAAAATGATAGCACCTAAATGTAATATAGATAATAAAGATTCCTTGAGTCAACTTGACACTTTGTCTAAGTATATTACTGACAACATTGTGATAGTTGAACAAATAAAAGAGGAAGCATTCAAGGAGAGACTAGAGAAAGAAGAACACAAATTCTTTGGGAAATAAAGAAGTGTACAAGGCAATTTGACACACTTTTACTAGAACTATGTAGTACATTGAAGGAATTTAAAACTTTGTACAGGGATACATGTAAAACTAACTTTTTGACAGTTGATATAGACAAGAAAATTAGCAAGATACAGGAGGAAATAAATCAACTAGCTGATAATTTCATTAATTCATTATCAGTTTTTGAGCAGAAAATAACAGGTTTTGAGGAAGAACTATTAAATTTGGAAAGAGAGAAGGAAAGAATAAAAGGAAAGGCTAAAGATATACAATGGAGACTTAGTCCAAAATTGGATTACCTCGCCTCCTTAAGAAAAGAAATATCTGATGCTTTGATTCAAGGTCAGAAAACACCGGCAGAGCAAATGCAACACCTCACCGATACAGTTCAGAGGACTGAGGCCGCAATAAAAGACAACAAAAATTTCATTGAGAGCCTGAATCTGGTTTTGACAGATCTTTTTTAGATTATAACCAACCGATTACAAGGATGAAACAGGAAACCACACTCAATTGACACTTTGAAAACCTTTGTCATTGATGCCAAAGGGGGAGTAGTAGAATGAGAAAAATAACCAGCAAATGACTCATCAGCTCAAGGGGAGCACATATTCTTTTGGTACACAAATTTTTGGTAAGACATTTCTGGCAAACTCTTTTGAATAACAATTTTTGGATTTTTCTCATGAGTGTTGCCATCAATGCCAAAGGGGGAGATTGTTTGGAAATGCACACTCCAATGAGATATTGTAGGTGATTGAAGGTTTTATCATTGATGGTAACCTTACAATCCTATGACACTAGCAAGACAATTTACTAGCACCGGCAAAGACGGACTCTACACCGGCACAAAGACCACCAGCAGTAAAAGGAAGCATACCGACACATAAGCCGACAAGAATTTTGTTTGTAATATATTTTGTTAATTATTGTAAAATCATTATAAGCCGACTTGGCAAGTTGTAAAATGACTCATATATATATAAGAGATCATTGTAGAACATTTTAAAATAGAAGGAAGAAAATATATAGGCGAAATAAGGTAGACCTATTATGCGAATTATAGGTTAAGGGTTTATGTATGAAGCAAAGCTATAAACCAGTACTGGATCTGGCATAGTAGATGCTATTTTGAAGTAGTACAAGATATTGGATTTATATAATCCATTTTGTAATTCAGTGACACTTCCCATTTTGTAATTGAGCAGTGAGCTCTAAGCACTTGGCCTTCCTGCATGTGTAGGCCCCTCTTGTAGTAGTAATATTCTCTTATTGGCCAGTAAGTGAATATTGTGGGTCAAAAATCCCACCAAGGTTTTTCCCACACCGGGTTTCCTTGTTAAACTACTATGTTATGGTGTGTTTTCATGTGGTTGTTGTTATCTCTGTTTATTGCATTATTTCTTGTTTACCGGTATACAATATTGATATGCTCTACATTTTTTAAGTTAAGAAAATCTTATAACCGGTTAGATACTAATTCACCCCCCCCCTCTTAGTATATGTGGGAATCCTAACAATATCCAACTCATAAGACATCCTAGAAACACATCAAGAGGTCCAATCCACATGTTACATTAAGTCTGTCCATAACCTAGATAACATTGGGACCCAATATAGGTCCACACACTAAAGAAATGATCCAAATCCACCAAGTCTCAGACATGATCACCATCATCATCTTGAATCTCCACCAAAAGTTGTACCAACACCACTTATGCATATCATCAAAGATCTTCAACAAAGCTCTATCGGTGAAACCCTCGTCGGAACCAAAAACTAAGTTTCAAAGCAAATAGGATAGCATCCGATCACCAGACCAAAACCAATTTATTGAATATAAACATGAGTAAGCCAATTCCATAACCAAATCATACCGGATCCAATCCAACTAGAAACCACACAACCTACCGAGATGAGAAGAGTGTCGGTAAAGCATCCAAAACATCTAGTGTTGACATCAATGACAAAACATCAATGCAACACATAATAAATTCCTCTAAATGGCCAACACTAAATGCATTCAACATGATCATTGCATAGTTAACTTCTACGGGAATAAGAAATTAATATGAGGATCGTTGTATGTTTTTGTTGTGTTCCTTGCTTTACATTTGGGATCATCTGGTAATGGCTATTGGGAGTACAACAACCACCTTCAAAATGGAAGATGTGGTTTCTTCATTGCTTTAAAAAGAGGCACAAAGGAAATATTTTGAGATGGTTGGTTTGGTCATATCCTAAAGGATTGTGAAGAGGAGAAAAATAAGAAGAAGAAAAACTCTTCTGATATCAAGTCTTCTCAGAGTGATGAAAATACCTTCATTGTTGCCTTGGCAACTCAGACATCTGATAATGTCTAGTTGATCAATTTAGGTGCATCTTTCCACATGATATCTCATAAATAATGGTTCTTGAAGTATGAGGAATATGATGGAGGAAAGGTATACCTGGCTAGTTATTCATCACTTGAAATTATTGGTTGAGGAAGAGTTAGAATTCAATTTCCTGATGGAAGAGAAGGGAATTGATGACGTAATGCACATACCAGGCCTGTCTTGAAATTTTCTTTCTGTTAGCAAGCTAACTGATGTTGGTGAACACATTAAATTATCTTGTGGTGGTTTTAAGATGACTAGAGGCTCCATAGTGTTGGCTAAGGGTACATGGCTTAGTACTCTATTCAAATTGGATGCACATTCTATTCAATGTAACAGTGTCTCTAGAAAATGCTACATGGAAGGAGAATGTTGCAAGTTCAATGGAGATCAAACTTATTTCTAAAAGAATGATGTTATGGCATCATAGACTTCACCACATAGGAGAGAATGGCTTAAAATCTTTGAAAAACAAAAACTTGGTTGAGGGGCTTGATGATTGTAAATTTGAGTTTGAATTTTGTGAACATTACATATATGGACATCAACACCATGTTTCATTTTATTATAGTCCTCATAGATCTTCTAGTCTATTGGATTATGTTCATTCTAATGTTTTTGGTCTAGTTAATGTTCCTTAATTGTCAAAATCTAGATACTATGTTTCCTTTATAGATGATTATTCAAGAAGGAAATTTGTATACTTTTTGAAAAGTAAATCAGAAGTGTTAAGTCAATTTAAAGAGTTTAAAAACTTGGTTGAAAAACAGATTGGTAGGAAAATAAAATTCCCAAGGAGAGATAATGGTGGTGAGTTCTGTTCTATAGAATTTGAAAAATACTATATAAAGATCATGGAATTAAAAGGCATAAGACTACACCTTAAAATCCATAACAAAATAGAGTTGTTGAAAGGTTGAATAGAATGTTGATGGAAAAAGTGAGAAGCATGTTGAGTGGTGTTGGCCTGGAGCAGAAGTTTTGGGTTGAGGTTGTGTCTACAACATGTTATTTAAATAATAGATCTCCCACTTCAACATTGGTAGACAAGATGCCTATGAAAGCTGATGAAAATAGGGAAAACAACTGAGAGGGAGGGGGGGAATCATTTGTCACCAAATTTTAGAGCAACATCCTTTAATCTCATATCTAATAATTAACAGTGAAAGCATAAATCAACAACACAACATGAACACACATAACACCAAGATTTTTGAAGTGGAAAACTTAGTCAAGGGAAAAACCATGGTGGGAACCTACCCACAATATGATGATACCCTATTAGAAGTATATGAAATATACAATGTGGAATGGACATGCATTGAGACACACTACTTAGAGCTTACTTCTAAAAAACAACAAAGGGCAACAACCCTGGGAAGGCTCACTACCTTACAAGTAGATGCGGGTCACTTCCAAAAAATAATGAATTGATAAATAGCATCCTCAATGATTGGTTATAGTTCCATTTAACCACATAACATCTCTCACACTTCTCCACACTTCTTCTCTACCTCTAAATGATTAATACATTATTCACACATCACACAAACCTCTCACAATGATTATTACATTTATTTATACATGACATCAACCTTGGACCAATATCATCAAGGTTGGCTCAACACATATCACCTAATTACAAAAATATAACCATTCATGCTACAATATCACATGCAGACCAAAACAATATCGACTAAGACATAACATGGACCTAAATCACCACCTAACCTCCAAGAATTATGCATCAAACATATGCAACATACTACAATCATCATGTCGGCCAAGAACACCACCAGATCAAAGAAAATCATCAATAACGCACTCACCAATCAATGCAAACCATCAAAATGAATAGCGCACAATCTAGAAACATCCACAAGAATCATGAATTACCACAACAAAATCCGCACCAACTCAAATTACTAGAATTATCATTATCATCATAGTGAACTTCAAGAACATTAACTGAACTAATTGTCAATGTATAAAAAATCACCTATGGAGCTCCAAACCACAAACCAGTTGAATTGAGGACACACATCAACTTCCCAAACATATTTCTAAATTTGCAAATCAAGATATTACAATGCGGAGCAATGCAGATCAAAATACTAAACATTGGCAATATTAAACAACAGAAAAACTAGCCATAACATAGATACCCATAACTCACTCAAATATTCATGCGGACCTCTAACACTTACACTGAATGAACTAGAGATATCACTCTATAAACCCTTTAATCTGCAAACACTGATCATCAATATACAACATAAACCAGCTAATTGAACTTCATTGCAACACTACAATAGATAAAAAATATGTTGACATCAATGACAACATATATCTTAGATATCATTAAATCACACATTTGTAGCATACCAGCAACAATATCCTCATGAATCCAAAAATCTCCCCCTTTGGCATTGATGGCAGCATATGATGTGAAAAACAACCAAAGTCAAAGAAATCAACAACTCTCTCAAATAACTCTTTTCTTTTATAAATATTCTCTTCCCCTAAAATCACTATACAATTTTTCACATGAATCTCTCCCTCTTTGACATCAATGAAAAAAACACATATTTGCAAACAAATAATCTCACAAACCTAAACATCTAACTACTCCCCCTGAGTAGCAGTCACCTCATCAATCTGGATCACAAGATATGAGCATGAAATGCATCAGAATGATGCATACCAATGCACTTTAGTTGTGATTAGGAGGGGCAATCACCCCTAGCTTATCTCTAGAATACTCAAAACTATCCTTAGGCAAAGGCTTCATGAAAATATCTGTAATATGTTCCTTTGTAAACATATTCCAACCTGATTTCTTTCTCATTTACCTTCTCTCTCAGAAAATGAAACTTGATAGATATATGCTTAGTCTTTGAATGCAACACCAAATTCTTAGAAATGTTAATAGCACTTGAATTATCATAGTAAATAGTAATAGGCTTATCATACACAATTGTGATCTATCTTTCAACATATGCTTCATCCAAACTACCCGAGTATAATTGTTAGGAACAACAACAATATATTCTACCTCCGTAGTAGATAAAGAAAAAGAATTATTCTTCTTACTCAACCATGAAACCAATCTCTTACCCAATAAAAATGCACCACACTAGTACTCTTCCATTCATCAACATCTCCTACCCAATCAACATCAGTAAAGGCACTCAAAGTAAAATCATTATCTTTAGAGTACCATAAGCCAAAATCAACAGTTCCTTTCAGATATCTAAAGATTCTTTTAACAACAACAACATGAGATTCCTTAGGATCATCTTTAAATCTAGAAACAAGACAAACAACATTTATGATATCTAGTCTAGTCTAAGTCAAATACAATAATCCACCTATCATAGATTTGTATATGGTCTAATTTTTTTTAGGGGAATCACCATCCTTAGTCAGCTTACATCCACTCACCATAGGAGTACCAACTAGCTTTGAATCTTCTAATCCAAACTTCTTCAATAATTCCTTCACATACTTGGACTTAGATATTAAGATACCTTTTTTTGATAGAGTAATTTGCAATCCCCAAAAGAATTTCATCTCACCAATCATAGACATCTCAAATTCATTCTGCATTTCATCAGCAAACTCTTTTCACAAACTACCATTCCCTCCAAAAATAATATCATCAACAAAAACTTCAACAATCAAAATGTTATCATGATCAATCTTGTAATTTATATTACTATTAGCAATAGCTTTGTTGAATCCTAGCTTCAGAAGAACTTATCCAATCTTGCATACCAAGCTCTAGGGGCTTGCTTCAATCCATATAAATGTTTCCTTAACCAGAAAACCGTATCATTTTCATCAGTCAATTGAAATCCCTATGGTTTCTCTATGTACACTTCCTCTTCCAACTCACCATTTAGATATGTTGTCTTGGCATCCATCTGATAGACTTTGAAATCCCTGTAAGCATCATAAGCAAGAAATAATCTTATAGCTTCAATTCTTGCCACTAGAGAAAAAGTCTCCTCAAAATCAATTCCTTCCATCTGAGAATATCCCTTACAAACAAGTTTTTCTTTATTCCTAACAACTTCACCTTCCTCATTCAATTTATTATGAAAAACCCATTTAGTTCCAATTACATTTTTGTCTTTCAGTTTGGGTACCAGAATCCATGTATTATTCATTTCAATCTGATTTAATTCTTCTTCCATCATTTTCTCCCAATGCTCATCTTTACATGCTTCACTTACATCCTTATGTTCAATCTTAGAAATCAAACAATACTCAACTTGATCTTCTGCAATTCTTATCCTATTCTGAACACCTTTATTTTTTCTCCTATAATCTAATTTTTTGAATGATTTAATCTTACATACCTGGGAGTCTTAGGATTTTCTTGATTTTCAGACTCTTGTGTTCTTTCTTCAGCACTTGCACTATTTCCTTCTCCTTGAGTCATTAGATTCACCAGAGAAATCTAGACTTGATTCTAGATCTTAACTTGCTCACCTTTATCAGAACTATCATTCTAATAATTTGAATCATATCTAAAGGATCTGGGCTATCTCTCCATACCTTCATCAACCTTACTTACCTTTATCAGAACTATCATTCTAACCATCTGAATCATATCCAAAGGATCTGGGTTGTCTCTCCATACCTTCATCAACCTTACTTACCTTTATCAGAACTATCATTCTAATTATCTGAATCATATCTGAAGGATCTGGGTTGTCTCTCCATACCTTCATCAACCTTAACATTAGGACTCTCAGCTATCTTTCTCAATCTCTTATTATAGCACAAGTAGGCCTTGCTTTTAGTATAAACCAAGAAATATTTCTTCATGACATCTAGCATCAACATTTCCTAAATCTTTATCCCTTTTGATATACCATTTACTTCCAAAAATTCTAAAATATTTAATAGTAGGAGAATGACCAAACCATAATTCATAAGGAGTCTTATCGGCATCGCCTTTGATATGCACCCAGCTAAGAGTGTAAATAGCATTACTCATAGCTTCTCTCCAATAGACATGTGAAACATTTCCTTCAATCATCATTGTCATAGTAGCTTCCCAAATGGTTTTGTTCTTCCTTTCCACAACTCCATTTTGCTAAGGGATTCTCAGAGCAGATAACTGTCTCTTTATCCCATGCTCTTCACAAAATGTATTCAACTCACTGGAGATGAATTCACCACCTTTGTCAGATCTTAGACACTTCAACTTCAATCCTGTCTCAGTCTTAACCATAACTTTGAAAATCTTGAATTTCTCTAAAGCTTCAAACTTTTCCCTTAAGTAACTCACATCATCCTTTAATAATAATCAATTAGCAACATTAAATATCTATCTCCTTGCAAACTTCTGACTCTAGAGGGACCACACAAATCAGTATGCACAAGATCCAACAATCCATTAGAAAAATGCTTTTTACTTTTGAAAGAAACTCTGGTTTGCTTCCCCAATTGACATTCTTTGCATATAGAGTAAGTATGATTCATCAATTTAGGAAGATCTCTTACTACCTGAAAAGAAATTATCTTAATCATGTTATCAAAATTCACATGACACATCCTTGTATGCCATAACCAACTTTTATCAATTTGGGCAATCAAACAACTTTTATCAGTAGCATTCAAGGGAAAGATATTACCTTATGTCTTTGTACTTGATGCAATCTCATTTCTGGAACTACTCAAGATTCTACACTTCCAATTCTTGAATTGAAGACCATATCCCTTGTCAACCATCTATCAAACACTCAAAAGATTATGATTTAGGCCTTCTACATACAAGACATCATTAGTATTGTGCTTACCATCAAGATAAATTTAACCTCTACCACAAATTGTACCAGCTTTGTCATCACCAAACCTAACAACACCACCATCATACTTTTCCAGGCTCACAAAATTTTTCTTATCACATGTCATATGATGAGAGCATCCACTGTCAATCACCCATTTATCTTTTTCTTCAACTTGTACAGCCAAATCTCTTTCCTCATTAATGTAGCTAGTAGAATTAGTTGGTATTGGATCATCTTCCTTGATAGCAATAAACACCCATTCATTATCACTTGAATTTTCTTTATCAGATTCATCATCTGTCATACCTTCATCAGCAGCATAATAACATCTCTTCTAAAATTTAGGCTTGTAGGTTTTCTTAGGAACTCTTTTTGGACATCTTGAAGCAAAATGTCCTATCTTATTACATGAAAAGCATTTAAGAGGCAACTTTCCTTCATACTTACTAGCTCCCTTGGGTAATCTCTTGAAAATCAATGCTTCAATCTCTCACTCTTCTTCTTCGATTTCCTTCATCTCTTTCTAATATCAAGATATCCTTCTTGAAGAAATTTCACCCTGATCAAATCTTTGCTTGTCCTTTTTGGAAATAGTGGCTTTGAATGCAAATTATACCTTAGGAAGAGAATCACCAAATTCAATTAGTTCAAAGTTTGATAACTTACCAATCAACATGTCTCGGGTCACATTAGTTACAATCTAGATGTCCTCAATAGCAGTAACTTTATGTTTATAAGATGAAGGTAAGGATTTGAGCACTTTAGCAACAATCTTTAATTCTTCCAACTTTCCATTGGTACATCTGACATTGCACATAAGTTCATTCACCTTCTACATAAAAAGAAGTAATATTCTCATCTTCACCCATTCTCAACATCTCATATTTTCCTTTCAAATTCTTCAACTCATCAATATTCACATAGATATCTCCTTCATATAGGGTTTCCAACTTCTTCCAGATCTCATGAGGAGTCTGCAATTCCATCACATTTGTCATTTTTGAATCAGTTAGAGCACTTAAAAATGCTTCCTTAGCCCTGATATTGTGTTCAACTTCCTTAATGTCATATGGAGTTGAAGGACCATTTGTAGGAATAGTATATTTGTCTTTAGTAACTTTCCAGTAATCTTCACCAATGCATATCAAGTGACACTCCATCTGGTTCTTCCAAAGAGAATAGTTTGTTCTATCAAATCTTAGACTCTCCTTATTGTAAGTCGCCATCCCGGATCACCTCAAATTGTTAAACTTCTTCAGAGGAACCTCTCTGATACCAATTGATGAAAATAGGGCAGACAACTAAGAGGGGGGGGGGGAATCAGTTGTCACCAAATTTTACAGCAACTTGCTTTCATCTCAGATCTAATAATTAATGGTGAAAGCATAAATCAACTACATAACATGAACACACATAACACCAAGATTTTTGACATGGGAAAACTGATCAAGGGAAAAACCATGGTGAGAACCTACCCACAATATGATAATACCCTGTTAGAAGTATATGAAATATTACAACAAGGAATACACATGTATTAAGGCACACTAACTAGAGCTCACTACTCAAAAACAACCTTGGGAAGACTCACTACCTTACAAATAGATTCAAATCACTTCTAGAAAATCATGAACTAAGAAATAACATCCTCAATGCTTGGTTATAGTTTCGGTTAAGCACATAACATCTCTCACACTTCTCCACACTTCTTCTCTTCTTCCAAATGATTAATACATTGTTTTCACATCACACACGCCTCTCACAATGATTATTGCACTTATTTATACATGACATCAACCTTGGACCAATATCATCGAGTTTGAATCAAGATATATAACCTAATTACAAAAATATAACCATACATGCTATAATATCACATGTGGACCAAAACAATATCGGCTAAGACATGGCATGGACCTAAATCATCACCTTGAATATGAAACACCTCCAAGAATTATGCATCAAACATCTACAACATGCTACAATCATCATGTCAGCCAAGAACACCATCGGGTCAAAGAAAATCATCAATAACACACTCATTGATCAATATGGACTACCAACATGAATAGCACATGATCTAGAAACATCCACAAGCACCATGAATTGGCACAATAACATCTGCACCAACTCAAATTACTAGAATCATCATTATCATCATATTGAACTTCAAGAACATTGATTGAACTGAGTGTCAACTTGGAAAAATCTCTTGGGGAGCTCCAAACCACAAACCATTTGAATTGAGGACACACATCAACATCCCAAATATATTTCCAAATCCACAAATCAAGATATTACAATATAGAGCAATGTAGATCAAAATAGTGAACACTGGCAATACTGAACAACATAAAAACATGCCACAACATAGATACTCATAACCCACTCAAATCTTCATGTAGACCTTTGACACTTGCACTGAATCAACTAGAGATACCAACCTACAAACTCTTTAATTTGCAAACAGTGATCATCAATATACAACATAAACCAACTAACTGAACTTCAATGCAACATTGCACTAGATAGGGAGAATATGTTGACATCAATGACAATACATCTCTCAAATATCATTAAAGCACATATTTGTAGCATACCAACAACAATATCCTCATAATTCCAAGAGAAGCATGGTCTTGTAAGAATCCCTCTTTGAGACATATTTGTGTCTTTGGTTGTGAGGCACATGCTTATGTACGTGATGTAAATAGATCCAAGTTGAAAAATAAAGCTATCAAGTGTATCTTCATTGGCTATGGCTTTGGGGTGAAGGGATACACACTTTGGAATCCTGTGATTGAAAAGGTATTGTACAACAGAAGTGCAATATTTCGTGAGATGAAGCCTACCTCAATTGATGTACAATTTGAAAAGACGAAGAAAGAGGAAGCAACAATTGAAATTCCTACAACTCCAAAAAAGGAGGAATTGCAAACTCTATGTATACCTGAAAGAGAGGAGAGCTCTAGAAGCTCTGAAAGTTTTGATTAAGAAGATGAACAATAACCTCCACCTTAGCCACTAAGAAGGTCTACACTAAAGAGGAGACAACTTGATAGGTATGGTTATTCAATGTTGGATTCTAATTGTGCCTATTCTTTGATTACTAATGCTGATGAGCCTATGACTATGAAGGCAACAATCAAAATTTCTGATTTAGATTCTTGATTGGAGGCTATGAATGAAGAAATGGATTCTCTAAAGAAGAATGAAACCTGGGATATGGTGCCCTTGCCTAAAGGTAGAAAACCAGTTTCTTGCAAACGGGTATTTAAAAATAAAATTGATCTGAATGGCAGTGTGGAAAAGTACAAAGCTAGGTTGGTTGCGAAAGGCTGTTCCCAAGTAGAGGGAATTGATTATGGATTGATATTTTCTCCTATAGAAAAGATGACATCTATCAGATTTCTTTTGTCACTTACATTAGCATATGACTTTGATATTGAGAAGATGGATGTGAAGACAACGTTCCTTCATGGAGAATTGGAGGAAGAAATCTATATGTCCTATCTTGAGCATTTTGTGGTAAAAGGTAAAGAATCCTTGGTTTAAAAGTTGAAAAAGTCTCTTATGGTTTAAAATAGTCACCTAGAATGTAGTACCAAAAGTTTGATACCTTTGTGTTGTCATTGGGATTTCTACGATCAAAATCTGATCATTGTGTGTGTTGGTAAATGCACACTCCAATGAGATATTCTAGGTGATTGAAGCTATTGTCATTGATGGCAACCTTACAATCATATGATACCAGTAGAAAAACACCAGCACTGGCACCGACAGACTCTACATCGACATACAGAACATCGACGCCTAAAAGGAAGATTACTGACACCCTGGCTGACAACAATTTTGTATTAATGTATTTTGTAATTAATTGTAAAATATTTTGTAAGACGACATGGCGGATTGTAATATGACTCATATATGTATGAGAACATTGTAGATCACTTTATATAGATGTTAAGGTATGATGCAAAAGATAGAAGTTATTAGACCTATTATGCGAATTATTGGATAAGGGTTTATGTTTGTAGTAGAGCTTAAACCAGTACTGAATCTGGCATAGCAGATGCTAATCTGAAGCAGTACATGACATTGGATTAGTATAATCCATTTTTGTAAGTCAGTGTGACTTCTTTTGTAATTGAGCAGTGAGCTCTAGGCACTTGGCCTTCCTGCATGTGCAGGCCCCTGTTGTAGTAGTAATATTCTCTTATTGGATAGTAAGTGAATATTGTGGGTCACGAATCCCACCGAGGTTTTTCCCACACAGGGTTTCCTCGTTAAAACATTGTGTTGTGGTGTGTTTTTCATGTTGTGGTTGTTATTCTTATTTGCTGCATTATTTTTGTTTTACAGGCACACAATTTTAATATGTTTTTCATGTTATAAGTTAAGAAAATTAACATACCAGTTAGATACTGATTCGACCCCTTCTCTCAGTATCTTTAGGAATCCTAACAATTGGTCTTAGAGCCTGGTCCTCTATTTTCAGAAGCCTAATAGCTTGAGGAAGATCTTGTCATTGGTAGAGATGGAAAACTTGAGAAAGCCATTAGAAATAGCTCTTTTAGACTATGATGCAGAAAAGGTGAAGAATATCAAACTTGAGGATGATCTGAAGGCTGCTCAAGATATCATTCAAGCACTTAAAGAAAATTACACTATAGCAAGGAATAAAAGAAGAGAACTTTGTGAGAAGATGCAGAAAGAGGAAGATGAAAAGGAAACTCTTAATGATTTGGTAAACAAGCTAAGACAAGAAATTAGTACAACAAAGAATGAGATGCAAGATATGACTATGAGATTCTTTAAATAAATTGAAGACAAAAAGAAGAATGAAGAAGACTTGGTTAGAAGACTAAATGATGCTGGAAATGAAAACACAAGACCTAGTCATGAAAATGATATGTTGAAGACAGATCTGATGCATACACAAAATGACAAAACTGAACTCATAAGACAGAAAGGAATCTTGGAGAATGAACTAACTACTGCAAATCAACACAAGGAGAAATTCAAGAAAAGTTCAGAAGAACTTGTTGACATGCTAAAGAATCAGAAACCTAATGGTGATATAAATGGCATTGGCTTTGAAACTGGTGAAAGCTCTGGTACTGCAAACAATCATGATCATAGAAAACCGATAAGACAACCTAATTCTTACAAATTCAATGGGAAATGCTTTAACTATAAGAAGTATGGTCATAGAGCAAATCAATGTAGATCTAGAAATTATCAGAACACTAATACACCCACCGGTCAATGTTCTAAATGCAACAAAGTTGGTCATAACTAAAAAAATTGTAGAATGAATGTAAGATGTTATGTTTGTGGAAGATTTGGACACTTATCTAATCAATGCAAAACACATACCAGCATAGGATATGGGAAAGTTATTCAAAAAAACAATGTGACTTGTTATGCTTGTAACAAGATTGGACATATTGCAAAATTCTGTAGAAGCAAGTCCCCACCAACAAATAACAAAGGTCCTAGTTTGAAAGGTAAATAAAAGGTTGAAGAGGTAAAGCAATAATTCTCAAAACAATGGATCAGAAAGTCAGATCAGCATGTTGAAGGGAATACCCTCCACTGATAGAATAGAGTATCACTCCACCAGCAAGAGACTCTTCATCTAACTGAAGGAAAATCCTTTGGGGGTTTAGCAACAAAATGAAAATGCTATTATTCCCTCAGCTGATGGTGAGAAGTTGAAATTACTTCTATACCAGTAGATGAGTTAAGTTGTGACTTAACCGGCGAGCATTAAATGTGGTAGTTGGAGAAAATAACATTATAAAGCAAGTGTTTTGGCTCCTTTTTCATTCATCGAGCATTCAAACCTTTGAGAGCACGAAAATTCCCGAACGAAGGCATCCTTACTGAAAAAGTGAAGCAGTTCATCAAAGCATTCTTCCTTAAGGAAGATTAAGGTATTTATAATCATGGCAACTTCATCCACTCCTGAATTTATTGCAAACCCTACTATTGTTGAAGTAATTAAGTGCCCTAGACTCGTTTTCAAACTAGTTCCTGAAATTGTGAAGAAAGATGATAGCATAGGTGCATTTTCTTAGATTCCTAAGGGAGTAGTATATGCTAAATACCCTAGGATGTATATACATTGTCATATAGAGGAATTAGGTGATGATGAGATCAAAAACATGTATATAACTATGATTTGTGATGAATTTGAAAATATCAAGCCAAAACATAAGATCGTGGAAACCCTAGGTTTTATTGAAATCCTTAGTGTCCTAGATTTTCCCAAGGATATTATAAGGATTGTGCTAAGAAGAGTTCATGGTGACTTCTTCTGGTTGGATACAATTCATAAAATCACAAAGGAAGCCATTAAGGTAGTAAAAAGGTTACCTTCCACTAGTAATAGACCTGACAGAACAAAGAGAGTCTCAAATGACACAGTGATGGATTTAACCAGTGCAACATTCGAAAAAAGGTCTCTAAGGGTAAATGATGTAAAGGACATAAATGTGAGATTTATTAGTATGATCTTAGGCTACAAAGCTACACATGCACATAGGTTGAACTTAGTTTCTAGCCTATGTATTAAAAGTGCTTATGACATGGTTAATGATAATGCAAGAATAGATGTATGTGAATGACTCAAAGATGAATTGATAGACAATTTGGAGGAAATTAAAGGAGATAAGAAAGGAACATTTAGATTTGGAAATTTACTTGTTTGTCTAATGTTGTACATAACTAAACAAGTACCTGATATTGGTGCAAGAAATTTTGGTTTGGACATTCCATTAGGAAAGCAACTATTGGATCTACTAAACAACATGGGAGAAAACCGTGAGAAAAACTTAAGTGAATAATTTCAAGCATTAAAGGCTTGAATAAAAACCATAATAAGACTATCACAAGCTATTGTGGACAAGTATCAGAAAGAAATTTGTTTTGTAATAAAAAAGGATGAAATCTGGATGGAGGTAGTTGTCCCTAGAACTATCTAGGTCACTGAAATGGGCTATGAGACAGATGACAATATTATTGAAACTTATGCAAAAGCCCTCCTTGAAGCACCCAAGGAACCTACTAAGAAAGTTTTTGGAAATGCTGAAACAATAGAAAGTGGAATTCAGTCTAGGAAAAAGGTTAAGAAAGTTGAAGCAACAGTAAGGAAAGGAACCCGACAGGCTAAACCAATTAAAGAATATGTTTTGAAGAAAAGTGGTATAAAGGAAAGTGAGTTGGAAGGACTTCAACTAGAAGCTCATCTTTCACTGGTTGGAACCTCCTCTGAGAGTCATGATATGCTAGCAGTATTTAAAAGGGTAGAAAGGAAAAGAAAACCCTCACTGGTACCCTCATCTACACCCAGGAGAACCAAACAAAAATAACAAGCAGTTAGGCCTCCGGTAAAGAAAATGACTTTAAAGAAAAAGAAGGAAAAATAGAATATTGCTCCACTGGATAAACTCATGAGCAAAGTAACTAAAGATGGAAAACTGAAGAACATCAGCAAAATATACAACACACTATCAG
This sequence comes from Cryptomeria japonica, assembly GCF_030272615.1. Taxonomy (NCBI): domain Eukaryota; kingdom Viridiplantae; phylum Streptophyta; class Pinopsida; order Cupressales; family Cupressaceae; genus Cryptomeria; species Cryptomeria japonica. The sequence goes on from NC_081413.1 coordinate 286,847,904, forward strand.
TAGATGACAAGGAAAGCATAGAGAACAGTGTAATTTTACACTTAGATATTTATAAGAAATTTTTGATGCAAGTTGTTGATGAAATACCAAATGATCTATATAGGAGATTAGAAGCTAGAAGGTTAGCCATCATTGAGCTGGACAAGAAAATCAAGATTGAAAAATTACTTGCAGTACATCTAGTCAACTCACTTGATGAAATAGATAAACTAATCAGTGAAGCAAACCAGACAGTATTCTCTACTGCTTAGCGACATGTAGAACTAATGGTAGGTACAGTAAATGAAGTCTCTAAGGAAACAACAGATGCATGGGATATATTCTTTGTGGAAAAAGAAAAACAGGAAGAATTACTTAGACCAAAGACTATTAAAGTATATCAAAAGGTCACGAATAAGGGGAAAGGTAAGGTAGGTGGTCCTCCAAGCCTTAAAATAACTGATAATGTACCCCCACCTCCTTTAGATACTCCATCGGTAGATACTATTGATAGTCAACTGGCTACTGAGAGTATAGAGACTCCATTAGAGGATACAAATCCTGAGTCTAAAGTTTTGTACACTGTAAATATTGATACTCAAGAAGTAAATGTTGTGGTTGATAGAGAAACCACTGAGGACAAGAAGACAGGTGTGACTACTAAGTCACCAGTTGCAGATGCTGAGGTTGAGGTAAATAAAACTATAAATATAAACACAAAAAAAATCTACTCAGACAAAGCAATCGATAGAGGATACCACTGAGAAACCAGTAGATACAACTGAAAAACCATCAGAAGAACCAGTTAAGGAAAGTAAAGAGGTACAAACTGAGGATACATCTAAAAAACTGACAGTTGAAAGCTCAGAAAAACCTTTTGAGACACAAATAGAGAAACTAGAACAGGTATAGGTTGAGACACAAGTTCAAATAGAGACAGTGCCACCAACCAAAACTAAAAAGCCTAAACCATTGTTTGTAGAAATGCAAACACAGACTGACCTACCAAAGGTCGAACCAAGCATGGTGATTACTACAACTGGTAATATGGCTATTGTGAAGACAGTTGTACAAACATCTGGTACTTCTATGATAGAATTCAGACCTATGAATGTAACAAAGGTCTTATTGGATTCAATAAAGAAGATCATAGAGTGCAATGCACAAGCCTATAAGGCTATTGATGACACAATTCCCATTCTTAAACTGATAGCACCAAAGTGTATTGTAGATAACAAAGATTATTTAGGTCAACTAGACACATTGTCTAAGTTCATCACTGGCAACATATTGATTATTGATCAAATAAATGAGGATACATTTAAGGAGAGAATGATTAAAGAAAAAAGAGAAATTCTTTGAGGAAATTGTGAAAAAGAATAAGGAGAAAATGGAAACATTATTACCGGAACTTGGAGAGATAATTCTTGACTTCAAGAAAATGTATGGAGATTCTTATAAAGTAAATATTTTAACAGAAGATCTAGACAAGGAAATCAACAAAGCACAAGATAAGATTAACAATATTGCTGACAATCTGATAGGTACATCAGATTCATTTTTGGAAATAGAGAAGAAGATTGTAGAGCAAGAATAGAAAATCAAGCAGTTAGAGAAGGACAAAGAAAGAATAAAGGATAAAGAAAAGGACTTAAAATGTAGACTTGGTCTAAAACTAGATTACCTCATTTCTTTGAGAAAAGATATATTTGAGGCTCTAGCTCCCGGACTGAAGACACCAGAAGAGAAAATGCATATACTCATCGGTACAATGTAGAGAACTCAAGAGGAACTGAAAGATAACAAATCATTCAGTAATGGTTTAAATTTGACTTTGACAGATATTTTTCAGATTGTAACCCACCAGTTATAAGAATCCAGGCAGGATTCCACTGATAGCGAATGACAACCTTTTTCATTGATGTCAAAGGGGGAGTAGTAGAGATGAGAAAAATCCATAAATAGAGATCATCTGCTTTGGGGGAGCATGCATCTGGTACAAATTCTGGTATAGTTTTTTGGCAAGATTTTTGGACTTTAGTTTTTGGATACATTCTTGAATTTTTCTCATGAGTGTTGCCATCAATGCCAAAGGGGGAGATTGTTGGAAAATGCACACTCCAATGAGATATTGTAGGTGATTGAAGGTATTGTCATTGATGGAAACCTTACAATCATGTGATACCGGCAGATAGACACCGGCATATAGAACATCAACACCGAAAAGGAAGATTATCGGCACCCTGGCTGACAACAATTTTGTATTAATGTATTTTGTAATTAATAGTAAAATCTTTTGTAAGCTGACATGGCGGATTGTAATATGACTCATATATGTATGAGATCATTGTAGATCACTTTATATAGATATTAAGGTATGATGTGAAAGATAGAAGGTAGCAGACCTATTATGCAAATTATTGGATAAGGGTTTATATATGTAGCAGAGCTTAAACCGATACTGAATCTGGCATAGCAGATGCTATTCTGAAGCAGTACATGACATTGGATTAGTATAATCCATTTTTGTAAGTCAGTGTGACTTATTTTGTAATTGAGCAGTGAGCTCTAGGCACTTGGCCTTCCTGCATGTGTAGGCCCCTATTGTAGCAGTAATATTCTCTTATTGGCCAATAAGTAAATATTGTGGGTCACAAATCCCATCGAGGTTTTTCCCACACCGGGTTTCCTTGTTAAAATATTGTGTTATGGTGTTTTTTTCATGTTGTGGTTGTTATTCTTATTTGCTGCATTATTTCTGCTTTACCGATACACAGTTTTAATATGTTTTTCATGTTATAAGTTAAGAAAATTAACATACCAGTCAGATACTGATTCACCCCCCCCCTCTCAGTATCTTTGGGAATCCTAACAGTGTGTACTACAAGACTGGGAATGATTATTTTTTTATTATTGATTTGTATATGGATGACATGTTGTTCATTGGGAATGATAAGGGTATGATTTCTAATTTAAAATATTAGTTGTCATATTTTGAAATGAAATACTTAGGTGCTACTAGGTATATTTCGAGAATGGAAATCAGTAGTGATAAGAAAAATAGAAAGCTTTGGCTAATTTAGAGCAAGTACATTAGTGATGTCTTGGAGAGATTTAACATGTCAAATTACAAGTAGTTAGTTGTTCCAGTGTTGCAAGGAATGAAAATTTATGTTGAAGATTGTCCAAAATCTCCTTCTAAGATGGAGGACATGGCCAAGGTGCCCTATGAAAGTGCAGTTGGCAGCATGATGTATGCAATGGTTTTTACTAGGATAGATATTTCCCAAGTAGTGGGAGTACTAAGCCAATTTATGGCAAATCCAGGAAGGGTCACATTGGGATGTTGTGAAGAGGGTGTTTAGATATCTGAGAGGTACTTCTCAATATGCTCTATGTTACCATGGTAACTTGGTTGGATCACAAATGATTGTCAGTATTCAAGGTTATTTGGATTCTGATTGGGCAAGGGAAATTGATAGTAGAAGATCCACTAGTGGATATGTTTTCAGGTTGAATGGTGGTGTAATAAGTTGGATGAGCAAGCGATAAGTTGTAGTTGCTTTGTCTACTATAGAGGCAGAGTACATGGTAGAAAACCATGCCTATCAAGAGGTTGTTTGTCTTAAGCATTTGTATTTTGATGTTGGGTTTAATGTAGGGTAGATTTCTATCTGTTGTGACAATGAAAGTGCCATTTGTTTGGTAAAAAAACCCACTTTCCATGCCAAGACAAAACATGTTGGCGTGCAGTATCACTTTGTTTGTGACATGGTGGAAGATGGAAAGGTTCATCTTGAAAAAGTGGATACTCTGAAGAATTTTATAGATACATTGACCAAACATGCGAGCACAACTAAGTTCAAATGGTGTGCTAACTCAATGGGCCTTGGAGCCCATTATTCTCTTTAGTCTTGCATGTTTTGGAGATACCAATAAGTTCTTCATCAAGTAGGAGAATGTTGAGAATGGGTGTCTCAAACTTACTAGTTCAAATCTAGATAAGATGGCATTTGGTTTCTGAAGTGGGCAGTTAGGTATGGAAAATGGCTATGTTATTGACTAGCTCCAAAGGCGGCTAAATAACTTTCCATGTTATATGTCAGCCAAATTTATTGTCATGTGGGATGGTGGGAAAGAAAGGAATTATCTCTTTATATACCCCATGCAAGAAGAAGACTAAGGTGACTGAGGTCGTGGGGTAGCGGGAGGAAAGAAGACTTGGTCTTCCCACCAGCCCATGAGGCACTAAGGACCACAAAGGAAGTGTCGTGAGATAGTGGGGGATTGGAGAATTTTTCTTTCTCACCACCCCATCACTTTGAGAAGCACATGGGAAGAGTGTCGTAGGATAGTGGGGTATTGGACTTCCCCGCCACTCCATGTGGTAAACAACGACCTAGTGATGGTCCTACGCGCACGAGCGAGAGAGAGAGAGAGAGAGGAGGCTTACTCTCCCTTCCACCCCACAAGGTATATGAGGGTTCCCAAGAAATCCTGTAGGTTAACGAGGAGGCAAAGAGACTTTCTTTCCCCACCACCCCACAACTTAAAGAAGAGCATCTAGGAAGTCCTACAAGGTAATAGGGAGGAAAGGAGACTCTCTCTTTCTACCATACTGAGAGGTATCAAAGTGACTACTGCCAGTAAGTTAAGAGAAATAGAGATGGGACCATGACCAAGTGCGAAACAACTTGTTAAGTTGTATGTCAATGGTTGGTCCAAGTTGTAATGACTCAAAGGATGTGATATAGAAACCATTGCATGTTATTGATAGTCTGAGGAAGTTTGATAGTTATAGCTATGGGAACTGAATCAAAACATTTTTTGAAAAACATATAAACATCTGAAGACGATTGTAGAGGTTAGTCGGTTAGTTGGAGGATGGTCGATTGGTGATTATGTTGGATGTTGAATAGTAAAGTGATTGTGGATGCAATCTTCTGAATTGTTGCAAGGATATAGACTAGATTAGAGCTTGAAATCTTTAACTTGTATGTATATTATTTTTTACTATAATACAAGAGATACTACTTTGGTATGTGGTTTTTTCACCCATAAGGGTTTTCCCATGTGAATTTTGGTTTACTTCTCTGTGATTGTGATTTTTCATGTTACTCTATTTTATTTGCATTTTGTATCTTATTGATTGTAATTTGGATTAAAAAGTTATCCCTGCTTCTCTATTAGATTATTGGCATTGACAAAACTGGTCAATCTAGAAAACTGGTATATGTGCTAAGGTTTGTCATTGATGTCCAACACTTACCAGTGAAGACACTAATCGGTGAAGTGGTGTAGGTAGAGTGGCGTTGTTGTTCAATAAGCAATAGTGAATGGAAACAACATTGGTATTGAATGACCAAAGGTTACTTCAGCTCAAGGAAAGATAAACTAATTTAACTGATCTATCACTCAGGAAGATCAGTCACTCTGGTGGTGGTGAAGTCACAAAAGGTGACTTAGGCAAGGAAAGTTGTTTGCTCCAACCAACCGGTAACTCACTGGCAGATAGGGGAGAGGCATGATGCTAGCACAACAAACTGACAACCAAATAATGAACCAGTAAAGTAAGAAGTGTAGTTACATACTGGTACATTGGTATGAGAGAAGGAAGACAAATGATCAGAATAAATCTCAGAGCAATGATTGGCCATTTAGTTGCAGTGGCAAAGATTGAGTTGGTAAGCTTGTGTCTATGCCAATTCATTTGTTGGTAAAGTTAACTTTCAGTTATCATGAAGTAAAGCATGATTACATGTAGATTCTCTAGTTTGCATTTATTTGACTAAACATGACTCAGAGGTTTCTATCCTTGGGAGATGCGGTGGCAAAATTGGTTGAACACTTGGCAGAATTGTTGAAAGGCACGTAGAGAAAGAGCGGGACAGTTTTGAATTTGAAATCTTCTAGAATCCTTGATTGATTTGATTAAGGATATGCCTATAGGTGTCGACAAAAAATGTATAAAGAGTTATGAGGCTCTTTTTGAAAGTTTTGATCTTTAAATTTTGAACAAGGAAATCTTGTTGAAGGTGGTCCAAGGTGAAGAGAAGAGTGAGAGGAAGTGCTAAGAGGTGTTAGCATAGTTGAGTGTGTGTGTGTAAGGTAGACTGGCCAAGTGTAGAGTTGAAGGACAGAGAACCAGCTAAGTGCAGAGCCGAAGGAAAGAGAACTAGCTAAGGGTAGAGCCGAAGCAGCTAAGTGTAGAGCCGAAGGAAAGAGAACCAGCTAAGGGCAGAGCCAAAGGATAGTGGATCGAAAAAGTACAGAGCCAAAGGCCAGAAGACCGGTAGAGTGTAGAGCCAAAGGCCAAAGGATCGACATAGTGCAGTATCAAAGTAGAGGTGACCAACTGAGTGAATAGTTGAAGGTGTAAGAAGGAAACCAGTGTGTGTAGAGATGACACAACCAATGTGTATTGAGTGGAATGCATATTGAGATCTGATCAAGCTATCAGTAGCTAATTTATTAGATCATCCATCTGTTGCTTTCTAACAATTGCAACATAAATCCCTTAACTGGGTGGACTTTAACAGGTCCCTATTGTAAAATCCCTTGACCGGGTAACATCTTAGGTGATGCTCTAAGTCCTCTAACTAGGCTACCTTTAAAAAGGTAAAGGCACTAACCAACCTTAATCAAAATCCCTTAACCAGGTGGCAAGTAACAGTGTCTTGTAATCTCCTAATAGGGATGGCTCTTAACTGGGCGTACTCCAGAAGAGTGCAAATTTTGTGAGTTCCTACTCACACTATGGTTTTCTCCCTATTTAGTTTCCACGAGATAACTCCTTGGTGTCATTGTCAACTTTTCATGCTTGCATATTTTACTTGAGTGATTAAGTATATTGTTGGATCTTAGATGTGTTATTCTCAAAATCTGATTCCCCTTCAATGCCCTTAATAATACAATCTAAAATATGTGCCGAGAAGACATCAAGGATAAAGGGATTTTAGAGACAACATATGACAAGGTTTGGTTAGACCTTCTACACTTCGGGCTCTTCCTTGAGCCCAGGTGGGTATACCCTTTGTGAATTAACTTCACACTCTTAAGCAACAAACCCACAGCAAACCAGTCCAGAAAACTAGTGAGTTTATTCACCTTGAAAACAACTGAAAACAAAGAATGAAACAATACTCAACTTCAGCATATTTGATCAACAAAGCATGCAATAAATAGCTTCGATTAGTACCAGTTCTTTATCCAAGGCTGCAGAGTCACTCAAACTCAAATAAAACTCCTGAAACAAAATATCTCCATACTTCCCATCAACTTGGTTTCCATTAATCCTTGCGAATGCCTAACACCAACAAGAATTCAATCACTTCAAACTAAACTATGGTCCTCAAAATTCAAAGTTTCTCCTAAAGTATTTACTGGTAAGAATGATCATGCATATTTAATTTCCCTCCTAAAGAGAAAAGCTAAAAACACCCATACTGAGATTGCCTTACAATTTCAATCAAACAGAAAATCCTAGATTATTCAGAATGAAAACAATAAATAAACTTAAGGAAAAGTTTGAAGATGACACAAAGCTTCACTCAAAACTGACGGTCTGTATATTGATATTCATTTGAAAAGATTTTACAAAAGTCTGATTCTCCATTAAACTTTGGAAAAGCTCAGATAATATTTCTGCAGCGTTTTCTTACAAAATTTTTGTGATCCCTCTCTCTCTAGTCCTGGTATCCATTTATAACAATATGGATGCACAAAGCTTCGGACTTCTCGAGGAAAGTTTGTTACAATTATTTCAAAATTGAAGAGGTTACAATTTCTGCATGAATTAGTTATGTTTTTTTTTCAGCTTCTCCAGCAGTTTGTTCAACGGGTTGCAGCCTTCCTGCAAGTGTCTCACTGTGAATTGCATTTTGACGGCTTTGTCTTTAGTCTGGGTCCCATCCTTCTATTGGCTACATAATACCACGTGGCATCTGATCATTGGCTTAGAAAATTCCTTTACATTCTGTTTTGATACTGGCCGAATGTATCCCTTTATACAGTGGCGGGCCCATGTTTTTCCCTTTTTGCCATGTCATCATCATGACACGTGGACGACCCTCGTTAACTCTCGCTATTTCGCGGCCTTAAAAGGTGAGCACCTCACCCTTGCGAAATAGCGCGGGCCGTTGGATCATCTTTCAAGTTAATCACCTTTTAATCCTTCGAACAGGTCCTCAGGAATGGTGGGCCCGCTGAGCCATCACTAACACCTGGCATCCAGTCACCTATCGTGCTGATTTGTCATTATGTCATTTGCCAGAAGAAGAACCATGGGGGCCCTACCTTCGTCTCAATAGGTCTATCTCCTACGATATCATCAAGACACATGGACGGCTAATATTAACCCCTTGGGAAGGCTCTCAGAGATGGTGGGCCCACGGACACGCCATAGACACCTGGCGCCTTGTCACTTTTGGAGCCGACCTGTCAATTTTTCATTCATCAAGCAGGAACCGTAGGGACCCACAGTTTCCTTTTAGACTGCATGTCATCAAGACACGTGGACAGTCCTGGTTAACTTTCGCTATTTCGCAGCCTTAAAGGGTGAGCATCTTACCCTTGCGAAAAAGTGCGAGCCGTTAGATCATATCTCAACTTGCTAGGCATTTAAACCCTGTTAGAAGCTCTCAGAGATGGTGGGCCCACGGACACGCCATGGACACCTGGCGCCTTGTCACCTTCGGAGCTGACCTGTCAATTTTTCATTTGCTCGAAGGAGCCACGGGGTCTCAGTAAATTGTAAGAGCTGTCCTTGCCAGGTCATCTCCACCTGTGAGCCAACTCATCTTTGGGGCCCACTGACACGTCATGGACACCTAGAGCCTTGACCTGCTAACTGTGGCGACCTGTGCCACGTGTTACCTTATAATACGCCAGAAGAAAGCCACGGGGCTCCAGCTATCTCTGATAGCTATGCCTTCCACTTACCCCATCGTGACACATGGACGACTGATATTCATTCTTGCTATTTCGCAGCCTTAAAGGGTGAGCACTTAACCCTCGCGAAATAACGCTGACCGTCGGATCCTTTCTCAAGTTGATCGGCATTTACCGGGCCCAACACTTTAGAATGAAATAATACAAGGCAAAAAATTTTCAAATAATCAACATGACCACCTAGGTAAATAGCAAGGGGGGACACTTCTTACGACCCCGCGACCCATGACTTAAGTGGAATAAAGTAACGAAGGAATAGAAACCAGGGGATCTAATACAAAAGATAAAGTTTAAAACTTGGAAAACCCTTAAACCCTCTAGGTTTAGAACAAAGCTGAAGCACTTTAGACCATACCCTATTCAAAAAATTTCAAAATACCATAGCCAATTATGGGGAAAGAACCCAATTTTAAAACAGTGATAACAAGATGAACGAATATTTAAGATAAAAGTTAAATTGTAAAATTTTGATTAAGTGTTGATTCACCCCTCCCCTCTTAGCAATGGTTGGGACTAACAATTGGTATCAGAGCTCCATGTCCCTAGAATGAGAAGAAGCTTAATCATCTTAGGGAGAGATCCAAGATGATGCGTAAGGAGGGCCCCAAGTTCTCAAAGGAGAACTACACCTTATGGTGTGGAAGAATGAAACTTTATCTAAGGTCCCTAGATGAACACTACTGGAACCATGTGATCACAGAATACAATGAACCTTCAGGGACTCTTACTCTGGACCAAACAAAGGAAAGGCAAGATAATATTACTGCTATGGATGTGATTGTTAGCACTCTTTCAGATAATGAATTTGCTGAAGTACAAGATTTGAAAATATCTTTCCATAGATGGAATAAGTTGAAGACAGTCTATGGGGGAGATCCCCATGTTCAAAAAGCCAAAGTAGACAGCTTGAGAGGAAAATATGATGAGATGAGAATGTATGAAAGTGAAAACATAGAGTAGTACAGTAAGAGGATAAAGGATGTAGTAAACTCCATTAAAAGTGCAGGAGGAAAACTTGAGGAGGAGGATGTGGTTAGCAAAATCCTGAGAACTCTACTACCACAATATTCTTAGATCCTTGGGAATAGTCAGTGTGACTCTTGACTCACTGATTGGTAAGTTGACCACTTTTGAGTTAAGCAATTATGACAACAACATACCAAAGATTCATGCTACCTTCAAAGCATCCATGATGCATGCATCTACAAGGAGAAGGAAAGAAATTGGTAGTAGCTCTACTACTAGAACTAGTCATTCCCATGAGAGTGACAATCTACTCTCTGAGGAGCAGGAGCAAGACGAAATTAAAGCTCTACTAGAAAGAAGATTACCAAGAGGTAAAGGTAAGTACAAAGGTAAATTACCCTTAAAGTGCTTCTCCTATAATAAGATAGGTCATATTGCTTCAAGATGCCCTGACAATGAAAGAGATAGGAAGGATAATTTTAGAAGTTACAGGGACAATAGCAAGAAGGAATGTTATCTTGCAAAAGAAGGAGTCACTGATGAAGAATCAGATAAATCTAATGAAGATGGAATTGCTTTTGTGGTAGTCAAAGAGGACAGAACAAAGGAAGGAGATATGGAATTGATTTCTAGCAAAAACCAATGTGGAGATTGGGTGAGCGACAGTGGCTACACTCATTATATGACCGGTGATATAAGCAAATTCCTTGGCATGGAGGATTGCAATGGAGGAATAGTGAGGTTCAGAAATGATGCCCCATGTGTAGTAAGAGAAGGTAAGGGGTCTATAGCCTTGAAAGATAAGACAAACTATGATGATATCTTTTGGGTAGAAGGATTAAAGCATAGCTTGTTAAGTGTTGCACAACTTAACAATAAAGGATATCGGTTAGAGTTCAATGAAGGGATATGTAAGATAAATGATAAATCTAGAATTCTAATTGCCACTGGTAAACAATCAAGAGGCAATTTATTTCATCTAGACACCACCATAGGTAATTGTTTAGTGGCTAAGGTAGAAGATAGCTAGTAGTGGCACAAAAGATCGTGTCATGTTAATTTCGATAGCATAGCTAAAGTCAGTAAGGAAAAATATGTCAGAGGTATGTTTGACATTGTAAAACCTGAAAATTCTATTTGCAAAGAGTGTCAACTAGGAAAGTTGGTCAGGTCTAGTTTCAGCAGTAAAACTTTCTCATCTAAAAGTGTGTTGGACTTAGTTCACACAGACCTATGTGGTCCCATGAGAACATAGAGTTTCTATGGAGACTAGTATTTTATATGATTTATGGATGACTTCTCAAGGATGATGTGGGCTATATTCTTAAAGGAAAAATCAAAAGCCTTTCACATGTTTAAGGTGTTTAAGGCTAGAGTAGAAAGAGGAACCGGTAAGAATCTGAAGTGCCTAAGATCAGATAGAGGAGGAGAGTTTACTTCTCAAGAGTTTATGAACTACTGCAAGGAATAGGGAATCATGAGACAAATGTTAGCACCAAGAACACCTCAGCAGAATGGAGTTGCTGAAAGAAGAAACATAACTCTTATTGATTGTGCCAGAAATCTAATGATACAAAAGGATATCCCACATACCTTCTGGAGAGAATCCATAAGCACTGTTGTATACACTCTGAACTGGATACAAGTAAAGGGAACAAACAAAACTCCTTATGAGTTATGGAGTGGTTATTCACCAAATGTTTGTTATTTTAAAGTATTTGGAAGTAGGTGCTATATAAAAAGGGATGAGTACACTGGAAAATTTGATCCCAAGAGTGATGTGGGAATCTTTCTAGGTTACTCAAAAAAGATCAAGGCATACCAGTGTCTAAACAATAGAACTGGTAAGATGGTGGAAAGTGAAAATGTCAGAGTGGATGAGTACTCTGAGAAAAATGAATGGGATAGTAAAAGTGAACCAAAGGACTATAAGGGTTTGAGTACAATGTACCAGTGGAACCTACATAAGAAAATCCCATTGAAGTGGAAAATGAAGAAGTCAATGGAATAGAACCTACACAATCGGTAGAAGAAGCTCCAAGGGATGAACTGGTACTGGCCAAGTATGTTAGAAAGAATCATTCTGTAGAAGACATGATTGGTGACAAGGATGCAGGAGTTATAACCAAAAGAAGAGAAAGAGAGATGAGTGTTTGCTCTCCATTTTTTAGCCCAAAATAGCGAAGGAGGCTCTACAAGATGATGAATGGGTTAGAGAAATGGAAGAAGAAATGGAACAAATAGAGAAAAATGATACATGGACCCTGGTACCCTGATCGGAAAAAAAGAATGTAGTAGGCACCAAGTGGGTGTTAAGAAATAAGATGGATGAAACTGGAAAGGTAATAAGAAACAAGGCAAGATTGGTGTAAGGGTTATGCTCAAGAAGAAGGCTTGGACTATGGAGAAACCTTTGCACCAGTAGCTAGACTAGAAGGGGTCGGAATTCTACTAGCCTATGTTGCTTATAAAAGGTTTAAAGTATACCAAATGGATGTCAAATCGACATTCTTAAATGGTGTTTTAGAGGAAGAGGTATACACAGAGAAACCAAAAGGGTTTTCATCTGAGGATGGGAGAAATATGGTATGCAAGTTGTAGAAAGCTCTGTATGGGTTGAAACAAGCACTGAGAGCTTGGTATGAGAGGTTACACTCATATCTGCTAAGCACTGGGTTCAAAAGAATCAGTGATAATAGTAACCTATATCTAAAGAGTGGAGATGAAGGAAAACACCTAATTACTAAGATCTTCGTAGATGGCATCATCTTTGGGGGAGATGATGAGATGAGAAAATTTTTTGCAGGACAAATGCAACAAGAATTTGAGAAGTCCATGATTGGTGAGATTAAGTTCTTTATTGGCCTACAAGTCTCTCAATTATAGAATGGCATTTTTATCAGTCAGACTAAGTACGTAAGATAAATTCTTAAGACTTTCAGAATGGAAGATTGCAAACCTATTGGAACTCCAATGATTATAGGTTACAATCTATCTAAACATGATGAAGCTTAAGAAGTGAATAAAACACTTTACTGGTCCATGATCGGTAAATTATAGTATGCAGTACATAGCAAACCGAACATAGCACAAGTTGTTGGCTTGGTTGCCAGATCTTCTACAAATCTGAAAGAAACTCACCTGATGGCAGTGAAAAGAATCTTTAGATACCTAAAGGGGACTAATGAGTATGGTCTCTGGTATCCACACAAAGGAGACTTTAGTTTAAGTGTCTTCATTGATTCAAATTGGGTTCGAAACATCAATGATAGGAAGAGCACCAGTGGAGGAGAATTTTTTCTCGGTGAAAGGATTGTATCTTGGACAAGTAAGAAATAAAACTGCATATCTCAATCTACAGTTGAGGCTGAGTATGTAGCTACTACAATTAACTACACATAGATAGTTTGGATCAAGCAACTGCTGGAAGGAATTCAAGAAAAAGTGGTTGGACCGGTAGTGATTCATTATGACAACACCAGTACCATTGACATAAATAAGAACCATGCGATGCACTCCAAAACGAAGCATATAGCCATCAAATATCACTATCTTAGGGAACAAGTTAAAGAAAAGGAAGTGATGTTGGTGTACCTACTAACAAAAGAGTAGGTGGCTGGTATATTCACCAAGCCACTACAAAAGGATACCTTTGACTATCTCAGAGGTAATTTGGGGGTTATGCCCCTCCATTTAGTAAAGTAAGCAAACATGGTTCTACATCAATTTGGTATGATTTTTAAAGTTTTCTCTTTTTACAAACAACTAGATTGGTGAGTGTGGACTACTCCAGTTAGGGGGAGAAGTCTTGTAAATGTTCAAAATGGACTCTTTGGCATTGTTGTCAAAGGGGGATATATGTTTAGAGTGGTTGAGAATTGGTGAGCATTGGCAAATATCAGTGATAGGGGGAGATATTCTTCACTTAGGATAGAATGACTGGACTGTTATAGAGATGAAGAAGCATGCATCTAATTAGCCAAAATTTGCAGTGTTTTCCATAAATTCCAAAGGGGGAGATTGTTGGATTATTGGCATTGACAAAACTAGTCAATCTAGAAAACCAGTATATGTGCTAAGGTTTGTCATTGATGTCCAACACTTACTGATGAAGACACTAACCAGTGAAGTGGTGTAGGTAGAGTGGTTTTGTTGTTCAGTAAGAAATAGTGAATGGAAACAACATTGGTATTGAATGACCAAAGGTTACTTCAGCTCAAGGAAAGATAAATTAAGTTAACCGATCTATCACTCAAGAAGATCGGTCACTTTGGTGGTGGTGAAGTCACAAAAGGTGACTTGGGAAAGGAAACTTGTTTGCTATAACCAACTAGTAACTCACTAGAAAATAGGGGAGAGACATGATGCTAGCACAAAAAACTACCAGCCAAAGAATGAACTGGTAAAGTAAGAAGTGCAGTTACATGCCGGTACATTGTTATGACATAAGGAAGATAGGAGATCACCATAAATCTCAAAGCAGTGATTGGCCATTTAGTTGTGATGGCAAAGAATGAGTTGGTAAGCTTGTGTCTACACCAAATCATATGTTGGTAGTTAAATTTCAGTTATCATGCAGTCAAGCATGATTACATGCAGATTCTCTAGTTCGCATTTATTTGACTAAACATGACTCAAAGGTTTCTATCCTTGGGAGATGCGGTGGTAGAACTAGTTGAACACTTGGCAGAATTGCTGAAAGGAGCACAAAAAAAGAGCAGGAGAGTTGAATTTGAAATATTCCAGAATCCTTGATTGATTTGATTGAGGATATGCCTATAGGTGTCGACAAAAAATGAATAAAGAGTTCTGAGGCTCTTTCTGAAAGTTTTGATCATGAAATTTTGAACAAGAAAATCTTGTTGAGGGCAGTCCAAGATGAAGAGCAGAGTGAGAGGAAGTGCTAAGAGGCATTATCATAGTTGTGTGTGTGTGTGAGGTAGACCGGCTAATTGCAGAGTTGAAGGATAGAGAACTAGCTAAGTGCAGAGTCGAAGGACAGAGAACCAACTGAGGGTAGAGTCTAAGGATAGTGGACCAGTAGAGTGCAGAGCCAAAGGTCAGAGAATCAGTAGAGTGCAGAGCCAAAGATCAGAGGACCAAAAGAGTATAGTGTTGAAGGAGAGGTGAATGGCTGAGTGAATAGACAAAGGTTTAAGAAGGAAATCGGTGATGTGTAGAGAAGACACAACCGATGTTTATTGAGTGGAATGCATATTGAGATCTAATCAAGCTATCAGTAGCTAATTCAACAGATCATCCATTTGTTACTTTCTAACAACTGCAAAATAAATCCCTTAACTTGGTGGACTTTAACAGGTCCCTATTGTAAAATCCATTTACTGGGTAACATCTTAGCTGATGTTCTAAGTCCTCTAACCAGGCTACCTTTAATAGGGTAAAGGCATTAACCAGCCTTGATCAAAATCCCTTAATCAGGTGGCACCTAATAGTGTCTTTATAATCTCCTATCAGGGATGGCTCTTAACTGGGAATACTCCAAAAGAGTGCAAATTTTGTGAGTTCTTACTCACACTATGGTTTTCTCCCTATTGGGTTTCCATGAGATAACTCCTTGGTGTCACTGTCAACTTTTCATGCTTGTATATTTTACTTCAATGATTATGTATATTGTTGGATCTTAGATGAATAAAGATTTAAGCTAAAAGTTAAATTGTGAAATTTCTATTAAGTGTTGATTCACCCCTCCCCTCTCAGCAACGGTCGGGACTAACATTCTCTCCTCTAAGAAATTGACATTTAGGAAGGTGTTTTGGCACTCTTCTTTCCTTACACCTACAAATTTATGTAAATGTTTTATTAATTGTGAGGCTGGATGTGAGCAATAAATCCAAGTAGCTATTGTCATCATGGTTTTTTCCATCATGGGTTATACATGTATATCTAGTGCTCTTTGTTTGGATGTTTGTTGATTTACATGCTTTAAGTGTTGTATAATTGATTTAAATAAGATAGGTAGATCTAGTATTTATATGAAGAAGTTATTTAAGGTAACTAATGTTGAGGAATGAGAAAATAAGTACATATATAGATTCGCCCCTCCCCTCTTAATATTGCTATCAGGGCAAGGTTTCTTGGATAAATTTTAGCATCTTGAGGTAGATTCAAGGTTGATCCAAGAGGATCTAAAAGGTCTAAAATTTTATAGTCTCATAATATGATGAAACCAACAACATTGAATAGAGCTCACCAACAAGATCTTGATGCAACTTGAATCACATCAAAAGGAGGTCAGACGCAAAAGTTATGCTTGATCAAAGTTAGGAAGGACTAAGGTTTCTAGATGCAAACTCAAAAGCCAAAAAAATTATCATATCCAAATTGGACAAAAATAGCACCAAGTTGAAGATCTCATCAAGACTATTATTATGCCAAGCTTGAATCACATCAATCAAAATTTGTAAGTGAAATTTATGGTTGATCAAAGTTATGCAGGAAAAAGGGTTGACCAAGTGAAGATGTTGATGTTAGCATGATGATGTGGTTGTATGGATGCTGACATGGCATGCATAGGTGGCATGTTGTCTTGGTTCAATCAGAGTGTCACACATAGCATTGGCAAGGTGTCAACATGGTCCAATCAAGTGTTGACATGTGTAAAAGAAAAGACAAATATAAAGGCACCACATGGCCCAATGAAATGGTGTCACATGACACCCTTGTGGTAGCTCCAAGCAATTTTTTTGATTCTTAAAAGTTGGTGGTCAAATCCACTAACCACCCGATTTTTATCTTTCCTCTCCACCAACAATCCACATGGGCTTCTTGCTATATTTGTAGGGATAATTTCTATTTATTTTGTAAACAAAGGCAAATCCTATAAAAGGTGTTAGGTGGTCTGAACCCTCGAACTCCCATTCCCAACAAATTTGTCCAACCACTATGCCATGAGCTCTAGTTGCAAGATAAATGGAAACAAATTTCATTTATTATACTATAAAGTTGGGCCATGGTAAGAGGTCTCGAGCTTCCCATATTGATAAAATTTAAACCATAGCTAAAAAAAAAAAAAAAAGTAAGATTGAATTAAAAGGGATTTTAATTAATATAAGTGTTAACAATTTTCTCCCTTTAGGTCAAAATCCTTTTGTGAAATATTTAGTATTTGAATCAAGTGTTGGTTCAATTTTGTTTAAAGAGGGAACATTTAATTTTTTGGGAGAAGCCTTGGAATATTGTTGAAATGAATAAAAGTCAAATAATGTTCTTCATTTATCCTTGGAAGGCTCAAAAAAGGGAGAGTCAAATGCTCAAAGAAAAATATTCTCTCACATAAAAAGTTATGTTTACTCATGTTCAAAGATGGAGGGAATGCAACAAAATTGAAAAGAAATAAAGTTTTCACATAGCATACACACTAGGGTTTATACAAAGCACCGTAGCTGTAAAGAGAAAATAAAGGTATTATCTGTGAGTGATCTCATGTAGACTAATGATGGTACCCTTTACCCATTGCCAACTCTATGAAGATA
This sequence comes from Cryptomeria japonica, assembly GCF_030272615.1. NCBI lineage: Eukaryota > Viridiplantae > Streptophyta > Pinopsida > Cupressales > Cupressaceae > Cryptomeria > Cryptomeria japonica. The sequence continues at coordinate 286,865,291 of NC_081413.1, forward strand.
TTTTAAAGATTCGGTTAAAAGCTCGGTTCTCTCTTGATTTACTGTTAGTTTGATAGGAGAAGTTGTTAAATCCACATCTCTTCAATTTTCAAGGGGCTTAGAGGTGAGATCTCAAATTTTTCCTTGTAAGTTGAGCTTAATCAAAGGAGATGTAAGAACTTTAAACCAAGAAGATATTCCTAGTCAAACCATGCAATAGTCATGCAAATCATTAGCATAAAAAAAGGGAGGTATGTTTATTCTTTGGATCATTTCATTGTTCAAAGGTTTGATTCACTAAAAGATTAGGGTCATGAATAAACAAATCACAAACCTATACATCATGCTAATGGAAATCTTGCAAAAGATAGTTATTCATACTAATATCATGCCATGAGAAGACCAATTAAAATTGTGTGATAAGGTTTGAAGTCTTATGGTAGAAAGAGTGGGTCCATAGGAGTAGTTCCCTGAGAGCAATTCGTAGTGAAAGAACCCTTTTAATAGTTTTTGCATAGGAAATTTGGTGTAGGAGCACCTCATCAAATCCTTGAAGATGACAAGTCAGACTCTAATAAGGGAGGATAAGGCATTAACAATGTCTTTAGGATGTTTTATATAGGTTTTCAATCATGCATTATATGTTTGTAATAATGAACCCCATCTTGTGAGCCAAACTCCTATTTTGGCAGTTCTATGATCCAATTAGGACATTTGGGAAAATAGGAGATCAAATGTGTTGATTTTAAGTGTTTTAAGATTTTTTATGAGGGGTTGAACTTGACCCAAGGCATTAGGAGGCGAAAGATGACATTTTGACAACTTTTGCAAAAGTTGTCAAAAGTTGTCATGGGCAACTTTTATGCACTTTGTAATTTGAAAATCCTCCAATGGCTCTAACCTCTTGATTTTTGGTTGACATCAGTTGAGGAATAGTTTATACACCTCATGGATCCAATTTCCAAGAGGTGGTTGTACGGAGGAGAGTTTTGATGCAAATAAACTAATAGAATTCTAAGTTTTTCTTGCAATTCTGGAGTTTTGGTCCGTGGTACAGTTTTGTATGGATTGGGATCCATTCCCAATCATGTGAATTTATTTGAGAGGATATTTGACTCTATTTTGGTTTTGATTTTAATTCTTGATTGTGTGTTTTTCTCCTGGTATTCAAGTTTTGTTGTAGGTGCTCGGAAAACTAGGTTTTACCTTGGGTTTTTCCTCCTTCATGGTCATATCTTGCACTTTACCAATCTGAGGCTCATGGGATTTGGTGAAAGGAAATTATGGTCAATGTATTTTAGATTCCAAGAGTGTTTTGCAAGAGGATCAAGGGAGAGAAGTGTTTGGAGCGACCCTAGGTAGACATCTCTATGTGGCTACTTAGACGCTAAACAAACAAAAGCACCTTGTGTGTAAATGGTGATGCCTCTAGGTGTGTAACCCTGGAATCCCTATTGATTTATGTTTCCCAACATTCCCATGGGATTTTAATCCACCGTTTCATTCATCTGAGCATAGTTTCTTCACAAAAGAGGCCTAATTAGCCATTTTAGGATAGTCAACTTCCTACCGACAAAGACCTTTATTTTTTAGACCTTGACCCTTCCTTTTGGGGACTTGTATAACTTCAAAAAGGGTGTTTGAATCCATAATTTTTTTGCCAAGGTGTTTGGTAAAATCTGAACTTAAGGTCCCTTTACCCACTAAATAGGGCTATAAGCAACTAGGCCTAATTGAGTGAGTTTCTTAAGGAATGAGCATGTAATCTTGCCACCGGTGATTTGTCTAAACTTAGGGAGTTTTGTAAGATCCAAAACTGGTGTGAAAATGATTTGTTACCCTTGCAGATATCATGGAGTGTGTTGTAGCAAGATACCCCTGATTGAGTAGGCAAGAGTCTTAGAGATGGTGAGAAGATTGTACTAATGTTGTAGAGCCTTGCCTTGATAGGATCCCATTCATGTGCTAGGGGGTCAGTGTCATACATTTGGAGGTGTTTGGTAGGTAACAAGGAGGGCTTTGCATCAAGTGGTATCAAAGCTAGTAATGGCTTTGGTAAGGAGATAGAAAATTAAGAGATGTTAGAGGGACAAGAAGAAGAGGTCCCTAGAGGACCAATCACCAACATGGAATTGGAAAAGATTGTAAGAGATCAGGCCACTGCTTGCAAGGCAATGTAAAGGGAGATAGAGAGGTTGAGAGGTAGAGTAGATCAGAAGGAAGATGGAGGCACTAGTAGTTGTGATGAAGGGGATGAGGATGAGATCCTTATGTCCGAGGAAGAGGCAATTCCTCCTAACTAGAGGCACATCCTTAATTCCCTCAAATCCATGGAGAGGAGAACCATGGAGCAGAGGATTGATTTGCCAACTTTCACTAGGAAGATGGAACCAGATGTTGTGATGGATTGGATAGACTCCCTGACTAGTTTCTTTGAGTGTGAAGACATTCCAAGACACCAGAAGGTGAATATTGCTAAGTCCAAGTTGAAGGGAGCAGCCCTAACTTGGTGGAACTTTTTCCAAGAGGAAAGAGACAAGGACAATAAACCCAAGATTGTTTTTTGGAATAGGATGGTTGCCTTAATCAAAGAGGCCTATGTACCCAAAGACTATGAAATACAACTCCATAAGAGGAGACAAAATCTCAAGCAGAAATAGATAGATGTGAACTCATATACAGAGGAGTTCCAAAGGCTATGCATGAAGTCTAAAACAAGAGGAAGAGAGTGAGAAAGTTGCCTGGTACCTGACTGGATTAAGGTACAACATTCAAGAAGAATTGAACCTTCTTAGCTCGGATACCATTGGTAGATGCCATCAACTTGCTATCAAGGTGGAAGAGAAGATCAAAAGGAGACAAGAGCAGAATAATAAAGGAAGAGGAAGACATCAGAGGGGTGGAATAAAAAATTTCAGAAGCAAAGGAAATGGCTTTGGAAATCAAAGTGAAACCAGTCAAGAAGGCACTAAAGGAGAGAGCAGTTCCAATAACAATGGAGGATACAATCAAAGAGGTAACTTTAGAGGAAGAAGACCACCATTTAAAGGGAGATCTCAAGGTAGAGGTCTGATTAGATGTTATAACTGCAATCAAGGACACATGGCTAATAGATGCTCGGAGAAACCTACTAGTTCCATAGGAGAAAGAAGAAGTAACTTGATTTTAGAGGCTAACTGCCAAAGTGTGGCAAGTGAAAACACATACCAAAGTGTCAATACCCCTGACAATTATGGATACCATGAAAGAGGTGAAGCCTTGATGATCAGAAGAGAAGTAACCACTATGAAGATGTCTGATAGAGAACCCCCATAAAGGAAGTCTCTATTCAAGACCACTTGCAAAGCAGGTGGAAAGGTTAGCAAGGTCCTAATAGATTCTAGTTCAACTGAGAACTTTGTGTCTCTAGAGATGGTGGAGAAACTAAAGTTGAGGAGATTACCTCACCCTTGCCCCTACAAGGTCTTATGGCTCACAAAAGGACAACAAGTTGTTGTGGAAGAGAAGTCTTGGGTGGAATTTTAGATTGGAACCTATAGAGATAGGTTGATGTTTGACATTGCAAAGATGGATGCTTGCCATCTCCTATTTGGGATACCATGGCAATTTGATTTGAAGGCACAACATAATGGTGCTAGGAATACATATTCCATTACCAAGGATGGTAGGGTGATTGAGTTGCTACCTTTAATGGAGAGTGAGGAGGAGACCAACCAAAAGGAAGCCAAGGTGTTGATATTAGGAGGGAAGCAGTTCATGAAGAACATGGAAAATGAAGGCATGGTCTATTATGCCCTTATCCCTATTCCAACAGTAACAAAGGTGGAGAGGTCTGAGGATAAGAAAGAGGACAAATTGAGGTTGATTGACCCTGCAGTGTAGAAACTACTAGACAAATACAAGGGTGTCATCTTAGATGGCATGCCAAGGTCACTGCCTCCCATCAGGGACATAAACCATTGTATAGACCTTATACCTAGATCCACATTGCCTAATAAATCTGCATACAAGCTCACATTGGATCAAAATGTTGAGATGGCAAAATAGGTTGAAGAATTTTTGGAATCCAAATTGGTTGGAAAAAGTTTGAGCCCATGTGCAGTCCCTACAATCTTGGCACCCAAAAAGGAAGGCACTTGGAGGCTTTGCACCGATTCAAGAGCTATCAAAGATTACTATCAGGTATAGGTTTCCCATGCCTAGGATTGAGGATTTGTTATATTTTTTGGGGGTGCTAGATAATTTACAAAAATTGATTTAAAGAGTGGCTATCATTAGATTAGGATTAGGTTGCGAGATGAATGGAAGACTACCTTTAAAACAAATGAGGGGTTATATGAGTGGAAATTCATGCACCTAGTACCTTTATGAGGTTAATGAATGAATTCTTGAGGGATTTCACAAGGAGATTTGTTATAGTCTACCTAGATGACATTCTAGTTTTCAGTCAAACCAAAGGAGAACATCTAAAGCATGTAGACCTAGTCCTAAGGAGATTGTGTGAAGTACAATTAATTATCAATTTGGAAAAGTGTTTCTTTATGTAGGACGAGATCATTTACTTGGGATTTGTGATCTCATATGGTGAATTGAAAATGTATCAAGAAAAGGTGAGTGCCATATTGTCTTGGCCTACACCTAGGACAATGAATGATGTTAGGATTTTCCATGGCTTAGCTACCTTCTATAGGAATTTTATAAGAGGCTTTAGTCATATTTGTGCCCCTATGCTTGATACAATAAAGGGAGGACAAAAGTGCAGGTTTAGTTGGATAGAAGAAGCAGATAACTCTTTTGAAACATTGAAAAGGAAAGTTAGAGAACAGCCGGTCCTTGCCCTACCTAACTTCAACAAGATCTTTCAAGTAGAATGTGATGCTAGTCATATGGCCATTGGAGTAGTTCTCAGTCAAGAAGGAAGACCTATTTCTCTCTTTAGTGTTAATTTGAATGAGGAAAAGAGGAGATATTCATCTTATGACCTAGAGATGTATGCTCTAGTCTAATCCTTGAAAAAATGGAGACACTACTTGCTACCAAAATAATTAATAGTTTTCACAAACAATTAGGCCCTTAGCTTCATAAAAAGTCAAGAAAAGTTGAATCAACAGCACATGAAATGGGTAGAGACCCTACAAGCTTTCACTTTCATTCTTAAGCACAAGAAAGGAGTCAAGAATAAGGTGGCAGATGCTTTGAGCATAAGAGTCCTAACTGCAAATCAAATTCAGTTGGAGAGTGTTGGAATAGACTCTTTGAAAACCATGGATGAAGATGATGAAGATTTTTGGAGAGGCCTACAAGGTATGTACTTCATTTGATGAATGGTTTCATGTTGAGTATTCTAAATTTTTGATTCAAAATGGATTGTTGTTTAAGGGTGCACAACTATGCATACCCAAATTCTCTATGAGATTGAATATCATTAAGGAAAAACATAGTGGAGCAATGGCAGAACATTTTGGTCTTGATAAGACATTACATTTGGTAAAAAGACACTATTTTTGGCCCAAAATACATTAGATGTCAGGAGATTTGTGGAGACATGTGTGATTTGCCAAAAGGAAAAAGGAAAGTCCACCAATGCAGGCTTATACCAGCCTCTACCCATACCTTCAAGACCATGGGAAAGCATAAGTATGGATTTTGTTTTAGGATTTCCTAGGACAAGGAAAGGATATGATAGTGTTTTTGTAGTGGTGGATAGGTTCAGTAAGATGGCACATTTCTTGCCATGCAAAACCACTTGTGATGCTTCTCATGTAGTAGATTTGTTCTTTAAGGAGATTGTCTAGATACATGGCTTGCCTTTGTCCATAGCCTTTGATAGGGATGTAAAATTTATTGGTCACTTTTGGAGGACCCTTTGGAATAATCTTGGTACAAATTTATCCTTCTCCTAAACCTACCATCCCCAAATAGATGGTCAAACTGAAGTTGTAAACATATCACTAGGGAATCTCTTAAGGTGTTTGACTAGACAACATGGAGAAAGGTGGGATAGTATATTGTCTCAGGCAGAATTCTCCTATAATGATATAGTGAATAGGAGTACCAGTAAGTCACCTTTCCAGATTGTATATGGCATCCACCCAAGGGGTGTGCTGGAGTTGAGAGAGATACCTCAAGGAGAAGCCATTAGTGCAGATGGAGAAACCTTTGCTACTACCATACAAGAGATCCATGACCAAGTGAAAACACATTTTCAATAATTTTTAGAGATATATAAAGCTCACACTGACAAAAAGAAGAGAGATGTTTAGTTTGATGTAGGAGACTTGGTGTGGGTTCACTTGAAAAAGGAAAGACTTCCAAAAGGAAGATACACAAAGCTAATGCAAAGAAAGATTGGCCCCTGCCAAATCTTGAAGAAATGTTTTTCAAATGCCTATGAACTTCAACTACCATCTGATCTTGGTTTGTCACCTATTTTTAATGTTTGTGACTTAACTCTTTATAAGTGTAGTGTTTATGCAGGCGAAGACACAATTAAGGACATTGCTGATGATGACATTCCCAAACATGAACCACCAAAGTTGCATAAGGTTCTAGATACTAAGGTTGCCAAGTGAACCAGGAGTAAATTTTACATAGAGTATCTGGTGTCTAGGAAAGGACAACCTGATACTAAAGCAATCTGGATGACAGAGCAACATATCAAAGATCATGGTGCAGACCTGCAAACTCTCAACTCAAGTGGACTTGAGATTTCTTCTTCTAGGGAGTATGGTGTAGGAGCACCTCATCAAACCCTTCAAGATGACAAGTTACACTCTGATAAGGGAGGATAAGGCATTAACAATGTCTTTAGGATGTTTTATATAGGTTTTCAATCATGCATTATATGTTTGTAATAATGAACCCCATCTTGTGAGCCAAACTCCTATTTTGGCATTTCTATGAGCCAATTAGAACTTTTGGACAATAGGGTATCAAATGTGCTAATTGTAAGTGTTTTAAGATGTTTTAGGATGGGTTTAACTTGACCCAAGGTATTAGGAGGTGAAAGATGACATTTTGACAACTTTTGCAAAAGTTGTCAAAAGTTGTCATGAGCAACTTTTATGCAATTTTTGCACTTTATAATTTGAAACTCCTCCAATGGCTCTAACCTCTTGATTTTTGATTGAGAGAAGTTGAGGAATTGTTTATATACCTCATGGATCCAATTTCCAAGAGGTGGTTATACGGAGGAGAGTTTTGATGCAAACAAACTAATAGAATTCTAAGTTTTTCCTGCAATTCTGGAGTTTTGGTCTGTGGTACGGTTCTGTATGGATTTGGATCCATTCCCAATGATGTGAATTTATTTGAGAGGAGAGTTTAATATATTTTGGTTTTTATTTGAAGTCTTGATTGTGTGTTCTTCTCCTAGTATTCAAGTTTTGTTGTAGGTGCCCGGAAAACCAGGGTTTACCTTAGGTTTTTCCTCCTTCATGGCCATATCTTGCACTTTACCAATCTAAGGCTATGGGATTTGGTGAAATAAAAGTATGGTCAATGAATTTTTTATTTCCAAGAGTTTTTTTCAGGAGGAGCAATGGACAGAAGTGTTTGGAGCAACCCTAGGTAGACATCTCTATGTGGCTACCTAGACCTTGAACAAACAAAAGCACTTTGTGTGTAAATGGTGATTCTTCCAAGTGTGTAACCTTGTAATCCCTATTTATTTATGTTTCCCAACATTCCCATGGGATTGTAATCCACCGGTTCACTCATCTTAGCATAGTTGCTTCATGAAAGAGGCCTAATTAGCCCTTTCAAGACAGTCAACTTCCTACTGACAAAGACCTTTATTTTCCAAACCTTGACCCTTCCTTTTGGGGAATTGTATAACTTCCAAAAGGGTATTTTAATCCATAATTTTTTTTCCAAGGTGTTTGGAAAAATGTGAAATTAAGGTCCCTTTACCTTCTAAATAGGGCTACAAGCAACTAGGCCTAATTGAGTGAGTTTCTTAAGGAATGAGCATTTATTCTTTCCACCAATGCTTTGTCTGAACTTAGGGAGTTTTGTATGATCCAAAACTAGTGTAAAAATGATTTGTAACCCTTGGAGATATCATGGAGTGTGTTGTAGCAAGATACCCCTAATTGAGTAGGCAAGAGTCTTAGAGATGGTGAGAAGATTGTACTAAAGTTGTAGAGCCTTGCCTTGATAGGATCCCATTCATGTGCTAGGGGGTCAGTGTCATACATTTGGAGGTTTTTTTAAGGTAACAAGGAGGGCTCTACATCAAAATTTGACTCTACATAGAGATTGAAAAGAAAGTCTTCTTAATGAAAGATTAGAGGAAAATATTTAGATCATGGAGTAGAAAAGGAGTCTTCTCATTTTCAAAATTAGTCATATCAAAAGGACAAAGGAAACATAGTTCTAACATAGAAATAAAGGTTGTGAAGATAACATGGAGATATGATAGGACACAAGCCTCATAGAAGCCCATAAGATGAATAGAGGGAAATGACATTTCAAAAGTCATGAAGTATAAACCATTTAGGTTTCATACAAAGGGAAAAATATAGGCCAAACCTTTTCATGCAACAAATTAGAATGAATGAATGGAGAACTTATAACAATGGAACATTTCCATGAGGGTTTAATGATTCAAAGAGGCTTAAACCAATCATGTCATCATAGAGCATGCAAGAAATCCAACAAGAATAAATATAGAGGTTTGTAGTCATTGGAGTTGTCCCCTTAGTGGATGCATTAAGATTAAGGATACAAATGTTTTGGTAGCAATCAAAGATCAAAACATTATTGCAAACCTTAAGCATAGAGTCTCAGATCAACAAGAAGGTTTGAAGGTCAAGATCACAAGGCAAGGTCCATGACAGTGATAAAAGACACTCTTCAAGACTATGATATGGACATTCTACTATCAAAGAATCCTATAGCAACCTAAGGAAAAAAAGAATAATGATTTTAATTCACTATCAAAAAGATAGTCTTTGCCAAGATAATATATAGATTTACATTCAAAGCTTGTTGTAAATAGGGATGGACAATGCTTGTTGTGAATCAATGGATAATGCTTATTGTGGATCAACAAAACATAAATATCAAATGATCACCAACATGATGAGTCACATGGCAAGGGTTTCAAAAGCTACAATAGTTGAACACAATAGCACATTTAAAGCATCATGGCACTATTCTCATCAAATTCAAAGACATATTATAAAAGATGACCAGGCTTTAATCAAAATGTCATTACAGTAAAGGAGTGCATTCCAGAATAAAGAAGCCAAGCATAATCATATTATAGTTTGAGGAGATAGTAAATGAGTAGAGAACAAGCTTTAGGAGAAAAGCTAAAGAAGACCCTTAGAGATAGTATCACAAGAGGGATTCTATGACAAGATACAAGAGATAAGCATATGTTACAGGTCTTAAAAGTTTTTATAGCAGTCAAACTCATGCTAATAACCTTTATTAAGCATGTTTCAATCATGGAGATTTTTATTGTAAAATATCATAAATATCATTAGTATTCCTCACTATGTGTAGTTATAATAGTTCAACATGAAAAGGGAAAGATCAGTTCATCATCAGAGTATCCATGGAGCAAAGGGTCACTATCCAAAGGATACTAGGGGAAACTTTCATCAGTAACGAACAACGACACTAGGCGGGAGTTGACTTTCATCAAACCCTTAATTATTTATATAGTAGGCTGGATTAAATAATTGTTTGGTCATTCCCTCTCACTCGCCTATTTCATCAGGAGGCAAGCCCTCTAGTGAGTTAAACAAAAAAGTGGGCAAGGACCCTAGACATGGAAAATAGTGGTTGATTTTAAATGCACCAATGGAAGTTTTATCTATTCTAGAAATCACAAACATATATCTAATTACCTCTGCAAACACAATTCATTAGTAGTTTTAGTTTTTTATCTTCGACCGATCGTGATGCAGGAGCATCCAGGAGGGCAAATGAACACAGGAGGACACCAAGGACTAAGGAGAGTGATATGAAATCACTAGAGGTCAATTGGAATGTTTTGAAGCCTATAATGGCCTATTGTAATGTTGAATTCAATAAATTATGTAAAAGTCCTAAAGGTACTGATAAAGGCCTAAGGACCAAAATGCAATGTAATAGGATGATGGAGTCTAGATAGGTTGGATAGGAGTTTATTGTGATTTAATGATCTTATTATGTCAAAATGAGTTGAATGGGATAGGTTTTAGTTGATTAAAAGTATTAGAAATAAAGTTGAAAATTCAAATTTTGAATTTCAACAACTAGTTCCAGTTTTGGTGGGAAATAAGTTTTAGAGTTGTTTTGACATTTTAATCACTTGGATTAGTTGGAGATTGGTTGGAGTTGGTTGGGGAAGGTCTTATAAAGTATCTAAAGTAATTTTTGTGTGGTTGGATGATGCTGGTACGGACTTGTACGGACTGTCTCAGAAAATTAATTAAAAAACTCTTTATTTGCTGTCAAATCCTTGTTTTTTCATGCTTTCTTTGCATTGAAAGGCTAAGGGATCATCATTTCTGTACATTGGGGGTTTATTGGTTATTACTTTGATGTATTGAGTGCATTTTTGAAGTCTTGAAAGTATCATATTTTTATTTATTGCTGACTGTCCCAAAAAAGACAGTGATTTTTTCACTAATTTGTGAATTTCCAAGCATGTAAGGATCCATCCTATGAATGTACAGGTCTGATTCTCATAGGATGGATGCCAAATAAAATGTAAAATAGTTTACTAACCCATGATTGACAGGAAGGAGTGAAGAGTGCAGGTGTACACCATGAAAGTTGCATGAAAGTTGAAGAAAAGTGACTGGAAATGAGTGAAAATGAAGGCTAGAGTGTAGCAGCAGAGAATCTAATTGAACAAGGGGGTATTTTATGCATTGAAGTGTCTAGACACACCATTTTAAAGGTGTTTGAACTTTGGTTGAGCCTTGGAAGTGATTGGAAGTGATATTTCTAGAAAGCCCTAGGGAAAAGGGTGATTTAGTGAGGTTTTTGGTGTTTGGGTATCTAGGAGTGCAACCAAGACCTAAGACCTGAAAAATCCTTGGTTTGGGAGCATAATAAGAGACTGTACAAAAGGGTTTAATCTGGTGTTAAGTTTTGTTGGTACTTCCTTTGTAAAGTGGGTGGTTTTTAAGGCTAAAAGGGGCACATTTGAGGACAGCAAAGGGTCCGTCCAAAACAACATATATTGGTTTTCTGATATGTTGTGTAACATCCAAATGGGTGTCTACATATGTAATTTTTTTTTCAAGTGTTTTGGGATGATTTGGAGAAAAGTTGAAAATACCCGATTTGGAGGCTACAAGGAATAGAGCCTAGAAGAGCAAGTTTGGTTTATGAGTTTGAGTCTGAGTTTGGGGGTGTGTAGAACCTTGTCTTATGGTGTTTTGGATGTGTTAAGACTAATAGAGGTGTTGGAACAAACCATTTTGATGTTATCCTTGGTTGGGTGTGTTGAGTTGAGTTTGGTTTTGAATCACCTAGCATGTAGAGGATCCTTTGATGTGTCTCCTTGAGTTGATTTAATCCTTAGGGAGAGTTCCAGAGTTTATCTCTCTGCATCAAGTGGTATCAAAGCATCAGTAAAAGATCTGGTGAAGGTTTGGTAAGGGTAGGTATGGCACCTAAGAATCAATTGGCAAGAGAACTAGAAGAATTGAAGGAAATCCTAGAAAGGGAAAGAAGGGAAAGAAGGGAACAAGATGCAGCAAGAGAGCAGGCTAAAGCAAGAGAAGAAAGACAATGGAGAAGAGAAAGAGAGAATATGCAAGCAAGGGTAGAAAACCTTGAGAGGGATAGAAGAAGAAGAATGGATCAAGACAACATAGGGAACAATGATGAAGAAGAAGTGAATGAGGTAGCAGACCAAGAGCAGCCAACAAATGACATAGATGACCCTGAAGAAAGAAGGTTGGTTAGATTGTTGAAGGCACTACAAGGTAGTGGAGGTAAGAGTCATATTGATTTTCCTATCTATCAGGGGAAGATGGATAGTGAAGAGGTGTTGGGATGGCTTGATGCCTTGGATAACTATTTTGAGTTTGAAGAAATGGAAGAGGAGAAGAAAGTGAAATTTGCAAAGACAAAGTTGAGAGGTACAGCATTGACATGGTGGACTAGTTTTCAAAATGATAGGATGGCAAGAGGATTAACAAAAGTGTCTACATGGTCAAGGATGAGAAGTTTGATGAAGGAGCAGTTCCTACCTTCTGATTATACCATTCATGTGAAGAGGATGAGGCAAAATCTGAAGCAAAAAGAAATGGATGTAATGGCTTATACTGAGCAATTTCACAAGCTTAGTATTAGAGGAGGATATGAGGAAGAAGAGGAGAAAATAGCCAGGTATATAAATGGCTTGATATACAACTTACAAGATGAGATTGGTCTACAAGTACCTAGAACCTTGGGTGAATGCTATCAGTTGGCCATTAGGGCTGAGGAGAAGTTGAAGAGAAAACAAGAAAGATCAAGTAATGGTGGAAGAGGAGGCATTTCTAATAGAGGAAAAGGTAATAGAGATCAAGGGCAAGGCAACAATGAGAAAGGCAAAGAAAGTTTTTCAGAACCAAGAGGAGGATACAACCCTAGAGGTGGAAGATTTGGAGGAGGAAGAGGAAGTGGAATCTTTACAGGTAAGTGTTTTCATTGCAATGAGATTGGGCACCAATCATTTAGATGCCCTAAGTGGAATGAATCAGAACAAGGCAGAGATAGAAGAGTGTATATGGTACAAGAAGATGAGAAGAAAGAAGAATCAAAGAGAGTAGACCCAGTTCTTGAAGGTGACTTCTTGATGATAAGGAAGGTTGAAAAACAAGAAGATACTGGTTGGAAGGAAGACGTTAATTTGCAGCAAACTATGAGAAAAAACAGTCCTCTTCATGATGATTTATGGGATTTGTCTTTTGTACAAATTGGTTTAGTAAAATGTCCTATTGTTGAGCAGGGATATGTGGATGTGAAAGAGAAGTTGCAGGTACAGCAAGTGGATCAGAGAAGAGCAGATGTACAGACTAGTTATGAGCAGCCATGTCCTAGACAAGGACACACCAAAGCATGTTTTGTTTCTAATCCATTTTGTGATTTGAGTACAGGTTGGAAAGGAAGGAAGCAAGTCATATTGGGGACTATCTGATCCCTACTCAAAGGATGATAGCAAAAAGAAATCAGACTGATCATTGGAGCAATTCTTGGGACAAGAATTTTCTTATTGGTGGGGAGTATGATGCAGGAGCATCCAGGAGGGAAAATGAACAAAGGAGGACACCAAGGACTAAGGAGAGTGATATGACATCACTAGAGGTCAATTGGAATGTTTTGAAGCCTATAACGGCCTATTGTAATGTTGAATTCAATAAATTATGTAAAAGTCCTAAAGGTCCTGATAAAGGCCTAAGGACCAAAATGCAATGTAATAGGATGATGGAGTCTAGATAGGTTGGATAGGAGTTTATTGTGATTTAATGATCTTATTATGTCAAAATGAGTTGAATGGGATAGGTTTTAGTTGATTAAAAGTATTAGAAATAAAGTTGAAAATTCAAATTTTGAATTTCAACAACTAGTTCCAGTTTTGGTGGGAAATAAGTTTTAGAGTTGTTTTGACATTTTAATCACTTGGATTAGTTGGAGATTGGTTGGAGTTGGTTGGGGAAGGTCTTATAAAGTCTCTAAAGTAATTTTTGTGTGGTTGGATGATGCTGGTACGGACTTGTACGGACTGCCTCAGAAAATTAATTAAAAAACTCTTTATTTGCTGTCAAATCCTTGTTTTTTCATGCTTTCTTTGCATTGAAAGGCTAAGGGATCATCATTGCTATACATTGGGGGTTTATTGGTTATTCCTTTGATGTATTGAGTGCATTTTTTAAGTCTTGAAAGTATCATATTTTTATTTATTGCTGACTGTCCTAGAAAAGACAGTGATTTTTTCACTAATTTGTGAATTTCCAAGCATGTAAGGATCCATCCTATGAATGTACAGGTCTGATTCTCATAGGATGGATGAAAAATAACATGTACAATAGTTTACTAACCCATGATTGACAGGAAGGAGTGAAGAGTGCAGGTGTACACCATGAAAGTTGCATGAAAGTTGAAGAAAAGTGACTGGAAATGAGTGAAAATGAAGGCTAGAGTGTAGCAGCAGAGAATCTAATTGAACAAGGGGGTATTTTATGCATTGAAGTGTCTAGAAACACCATTTTAAAGGTGTTTGAACTTTGGTTGAGCCTTGGAAGTGATTGGAAGTGATATTTCTAGAAAGCCCTAGGGAAAAGGGTGATTTAGTGAGGTTTTTGGTGTTTGGGTATCTAGGAGTGCAACCAAGACCTAAGACCTGAAAAATCCTTGCTTTGGGAACATAATACGAGACTGTACAAAAGGGTTTAATCTAGTGTTAAGTTTTGTTAGTACTTCCTTTGTAAAGTGGGTGGTTTTTAAGGCTAAAAGGGGCACATTTGAGGACAGAAAAGGGTCCGTCCAAAACAACCTATATTGGTTTTCTGATATGTTGTGTAACATCCAAATGGGTGTCTAAATATGTAATTTTTTTGTCAAGTGTTTTAGGATGATTTGGAGAAAAGTTGAAAATACCCGATTTGGAGGCTACAAGGAATAGAGCCTAGAAGAGCAAGTTTGGTTTATGAGTTTGAGTCTGATTTTGGGGGTGTGTAGAACCTTGTCTTATGGTGTTTGGGATGTGTTAAGACCAATAGAGGTGTTGGAACAAACCATTTTGATGTTATCCTTGGTTGGGTGTGTTGAGTTGAGTTTGGTTTTGAATCACCTAGCATGTAGAGGATCCTTTGATGTGTCTCCTTGAGTTGATTTAATCCTTAGGGAGAGTTCCAGAGTTGATCTCTCTACATCAAGTGGTATCAGAGCATCAGTAAAAGATCTGGTGAAGGTTTGGTAAGGGTAGGTATGGCACCTAAGAATCAATTGGCAAGAGAACTAGAAGAATTGAAGGAAATCCTAGAAAGGGAAAGAAGGGAAAGAAGGGAACAAGATGCAGCAAGAGAGCAGGCTAAAGCAAGAGAAGAAAGACAATGGAGAAGAGAAAGAGAGAATATGCAAGCAAGGATAGAAAACCTTGAGAGGGATAGAAGAAGAAGAATGGATCAAGACAACATAGGGAACAATGATGAAGAAGAAGTGAATGAGGTAGCAGACCAAGAGCAGCCAACAAATGACATAGATGACCCTGAAGAAAGAAGGTTGGTTAGATTGTTGAAGGCAGTACAAGGTAGTGGAGGTAAGAGTCATATTGATTTGCCTATCTATCAGGGGAAGATGGATAGTGAAGAGGTGTTGGGATGGCTTGATGCCTTGGATAACTATTTTGAGTTTGAAGAAATGGAAGAGGAGAAGAAAGTGAAATTTGCAAAGACAAAGTTGAGAGGTACAGCATTGACATGGTGGACTAGTTTTCAAAATGATAGGATGGCAAGAGGATTAACAAAAGTGTCTACATGGTCAAGGATGAGAAGTTTGATGAAGGAGCAGTTCCTACCTTCTGATTATACCATTCATGTGAAGAGGATGAGGCAAAATCTGAAGCAAAAAGAAATGGATGTAATGGCTTATACTGAGCAATTTCACAAGCTTAGTATTAGAGGAGGATATGAGGAAGAAGAGGAGAAAATAGCCAAGTATATAAATGGCTTGATATACAACTTACAAGATGAGATTGGTCTACAAGTACCTAGAACCTTGGGTGAATGCTATCAGTTGGCCATTAGGGCTGAGGAGAAGTTGAAGAGAAAACAAGAAAGATCAAGTAATGGTGGAAGAGGAGGCATTTCTAATAGAGGAAGAGGTAATAGAGATCAAGGGCAAGGCAACAATGAGAAGGGCAAAGAAAGTTTTTCAGAACCAAGAGGAGGATACAACCCTAGAGGTGGTAGATTTGGAGGAGGAAGAGGAAGTGGAATCTTTACAGGTAAGTGTTTTCATTGCAATGAGATTGGGCACCAATCATTCAGATGCCCTAAGTGGAATGAATCAGAACAAGGCAGAGATAGAAGAGTGTATATGGTACAAGAAGATGAGAAGAAAGAAGAATCAAAGAGAGTAGACCCAGTTCTTGAAGGTGACTTCTTGATGATAAGGCAGGTTGAAAAACAAGAAGATACTGGTTGGAAGGAAGACGTTAATTTGCAGCAAACTATGAGAAAAAACAGTCCTCTTCATGATGATTTATGGGATTTGTCTTTTGTACAAATTGGTTTAGTAAAATGTCCTATTGTTGAGCAGGGATATGTGGATGTGAAAGAGAAGTTGCAGGTACAGCAAGTGGATCAGAGAAGAGTAGATGTACAGACTAGTTATGAGCAGCCATGTCCTAGACAAGGACACACCAAAGCATGTTTTGTTTCTAATCCATTTTGTGATGTGAGTACAGGTTGGAAAGGAAGGAAGCAAGTCACATTTGGGGACTATCTGATCCCTACTCAAAGGATGATAACAAAAAGAAATCAGACTGATCATTGGAGCAATTCTTGGGACAAGAATTTTCTTATTGGTGGGGAGTATGATGCAGGAGCATCCAGGAGGGAAAATGAACAAAGGAGGACACCAAGGACTAAGGAGAGTGATATGACATCACTAGAGGTCAATTGGAATGTTTTGAAGCCTATAACGGCCTATTGTAATGTTGAATTCAATAAATTATGTAAAAGTCCTAAAGGTCCTGATAAAGGCCTAAGGACCAAAATGCAATGTAATAGGATGATGGAGTCTAGATAGGTTGGATAGGAGTTTATTGTGATTTAATGATCTTATTATGTCAAAATGAGTTGAATGGGATAGGTTTTAGTTGATTAAAAGTATTAGAAATAAAGTTGAAAATTCAAATTTTGAATTTCAACAACTAGTTCCAGTTTTGGTGGGAAATAAGTTTTAGAGTTGTTTTGACATTTTAATCACTTGGATTAGTTGGAGATTGGTTGGAGTTGGTTGGGGAAGGTCTTATAAAGTCTCTAAAGTAATTTTTGTGTGGTTGGATGATGCTGGTACGGACTTGTATGGACTGTCTCAGAAAATTAATTAAAAAACTCTTTATTTGCTGTAAAATCCTTGTTTTTTCATGCTTTCTTTGCATTGAAAGGCTAAGGGATCATCATTGCTGTACATTGGGGGTTTATTGGTTATTCCTTTGATGTATTGAGTGCATTTTTTAAGTCTTGAAAGTATCATATTTTTATTTATTGCTGACTGTCCCAGAAAAGACAGTGATTTTTTCACTAATTTGTGAATTTCCAAGCATGTAAGGATCCATCCTATGAATGTACAGGTCTGATTCTCATAGGATGGATGACAAATAACATGTACAATAGTTTACTAACCCATGATTGACAGGAAGGAGTGAAGAGTGCAGGTGTACACCATGAAAGTTGCATGAAAGTTGAAGAAAAGTGACTGGAAATGAGTGAAAATGAAGGCTAGAGTGTAGCAGCAGAGAATCTAATTGAACAAGGGGGTATTTTATGCATTGAAGTGTCTAGACACACCATTTTAAAGGTGTTTGAACTTTGGTTGAGCCTTGGAAGTGATTGGAAGTGATATTTCTAGAAAGCCCTAGGGAAAAGGGTGATTTAGTGAGGTTTTTGGTGTTTGGGTATCTAGGAGTGCAACCAAGACCTAAGACCTAAAATATCATTGGTTTGGGAACATAATAAGAGACTGTACAAAAGGGTTTAATCTAGTGTTAAGTTTTTTTAGTACTTCCTTTGTAAAGTGGGTGGTTTTTAAGGCTAAAAGGGGCACATTTGAGGACAGAAAAGGGTCCGTCCAAAACAACCTATATTGGTTTTCTGATATGTTGTGTAACATCCAAATGGGTGTCTAAATATGTAATTTTTTTGTCAAGTGTTTTAGGATGATTTGGAGAAAAGTTGAAAATACCCGATTTGGAGGCTACAAGGAATAGAGCCTAGAAGAGCAAGTTTGGTTTATGAGTTTGAGTCTGATTTTGGGGGTGTGTAGAACCTTGTCTTATGGTGTTTGGGATGTGTTAAGACCAATAGAGGTGTTGGAACAAACCATTTTGATGTTATCCTTGGTTGGGTGTGTTGAGTTGAGTTTGGTTTTGAATCACCTAGCATGTAGAGGATCCTTTGATGTGTCTCCTTGAGTTGATTTAATCCTTAGGGAGAGTTCCAGAGTTGATCTCTCTGCATCAAGTGGTATCAGAGCATCAGTAAAATATCTGGTGAAGGTTTGGTAAGGGTAGGTATGGCACCTAAGAATCAATTGGCAAGAGAACTAGAAGAATTGAAGGAAATCCTAGAAAGGGAAAGAAGGGAAAGAAGGGAACAAGATGCAGCAAGAGAGCAGGCTAAAGCAAGAGAAGAAAGACAATGGAGAAGAGAAAGAGAGAATATGTAAGCAAGGATAGAAAACCTTGAGAGGGATAGAAGAAGAAGAATGGAGCAAGACAACATAGGGAACAATGATGAAGAAGAAGTGAATGAGGTAGCAGACCAAGAGCAGCCAACAAATGACATAGATGACCCTGAAGAAAGAAGGTTGGTTAGATTGTTGAAGGCAGTACAAGGTAGTGGAGGTAAGAGTCATATTGATTTGCCTATCTATCAGGGGAAGATGGATAGTGAAGAGGTGCTGGGATGGCTTGATGCCTTGGATAACTATTTTGAGTTTGAAGAAATGGAAGAGGAGAAGAAAGTGAAATTTGCAAAGACAAAGTTGAGAGGTACAGCATTGACATGGTGGACTAGTTTTCAAAATGATAGGATGGCAAGAGGATTAACAAAAGTGTCTACATGGTCAAGGATGAGAAGTTTGATGAAGGAGCAGTTCCTACCTTCTGATTATACCATTCATGTGAAGAGGATGAGGCAAAATCTGAAGCAAAAAGAAATGGATGTAATGGCTTATACTGAGAAATTTCACAAGCTTAGTATTAGAGGAGGATATGAGGAAGAAGAGGAGAAAATAGCCAGGTATATAAATGGCTTGATATACAACTTACAAGATGAGATTGGTCTACAAGTACCTAGAACCTTGGGTGAATGCTATCAGTTGGCCATTAGGGCTGAGGAGAAGTTGAAGAGAAAACAAGAAAGATCAAGTAATGGTGGAAGAGGAGGCATTTCTAATAGAGGAATAGGTAATAGAGATAAAGGGCAAGGCAACAATGAGAAGGGCAAAGAATGTTTTTCAGAACCAAGAGGAGGATACAACCCTAGAGGTGGTAGATTTGGAGGAGGAAGAGGAAGTGGAATCTTTACAGGTAAGTGTTTTCATTGCAATGAGATTGGGCACCAATCATTCAGATGCCCTAAGTGGAATGAATCAGAACAAGGCAGAGATAGAAGAGTGTATATGGTACAAGAAGATGAGAAGAAAGAAGAATCAAAGAGAGTAGACCCAGTTCTTGAAGGTGACTTCTTGATGATAAGGCAGGTTGAAAAACAAGAAGATACTGGTTGGAAGGAAGACGTTAATTTGCAGCAAACTATGAGAAAAAACAGTCCTCTTCATGATGATTTATGGGATTTGTCTTTTGTACAAATTGGTTTAGTAAAATGTCCTATTGTTGAGCAGGGATATGTGGATGTGAAAGAGAAGTTGCAGGTACAGCAAGTGGATCAGAGAAGAGTAGATGTACAGACTAGTTATGAGCAGCCATGTCCTAGACAAGGACACACCAAAGCATGTTTTGTTTCTAATCCATTTTGTGATGTGAGTACAGGTTGGAAAGGAAGGAAGCAAGTCACATTTGGGGACTATCTGATCCCTACTCAAAGGATGATAACAAAAAGAAATCAGACTGATCATTGGAGCAATTCTTGGGACAAGAATTTTCTTATTGGTGGGGAGTATGATGCAGGAGCATCCAGGAGGGAAAATGAACAAAGGAGGACACCAAGGACTAAGGAGAGTGATATGACATCACTAGAGGTCAATTGGAATGTTTTGAAGCCTATAACGGCCTATTGTAATGTTGAATTCAATAAATTATGTAAAAGTCCTAAAGGTCCTGATAAAGGCCTAAGGACCAAAATGCAATGTAATAGGATGATGGAGTCTAGATAGGTTGGATAGGAGTTTATTGTGATTTAATGATCTTATTATGTCAAAATGAGTTGAATGGGATAGGTTTTAGTTGATTAAAAGTATTAGAAATAAAGTTGAAAATTCAAATTTTGAATTTCAACAACTAGTTCCAGTTTTGGTGGGAAATAAGTTTTAGAGTTGTTTTGACATTTTAATCACTTGGATTAGTTGGAGATTGGTTGGAGTTGGTTGGGGAAGGTCTTATAAAGTCTCTAAAGTAATTTTTGTGTGTTGGATGATGCTGGTACGGACTTGTACGGACTGCCTCAGAAAATTAATTAAAAAACTCTTTATTTGCTGTCAAATCCTTGTTTTTTCATGCTTTCTTTGCATTGAAAGGCTAAGGGATCATCATTGCTGTACATTGGGGGTTTATTGGTTATTCCTTTTATGTATTGAGTGCATTTTTGAAGTCTTGAAAGTATCATATTTTTATTTATTGCTGACTGTCCCAGAAAAGACAGTGATTTTTTCACTAATTTGTGAATTTCCAAGCATGTAAGGATCCATCCTATGAATGTACAGGTCTGATTCTCATAGGATGGATGCCAAATAACATGTAAAATAGTTTACTAACCCATGATTGATAGGAAGGAGTGAAGAGTGCAGGTGTACACCATGAAAGTTGCATGAAAGTTGAAGAAAAGTGACTGGAAATGAGTGAAAATGAAGGCTAGAGTGTAGCAGCAGAGAATCTAATTGAACAAGGGGGTATTTTATGCATTGAAGTGTCTAGAAACACCATTTTAAAGGTGTTTGAACTTTGGTTGAGCCTTGGAAGTGATTGGAAGTGATATTTCTAGAAAGCCCTAGGGAAAAGGGTGATTTAGTGAGGTTTTTGGTGTTTGGGTATCTAGGAGTGCAACCAAGACCTAAGACCTAAAACATCCTTGGTTTGGGAACATAATAAGAGATTGTACAAAAGGGTTTAATCTGGTGTTAAGTTTTGTTGGTACTTCCTTTGTAAAGTGGGTGGTTTCTAAGGCTAAAAAGGGGCACATTTGAGGACAGAAAAGGGTCCGTCCAAAACAACCTATATTGGTTTTCTTATATGTTGTGTAACATCCAAATGGGTGTCTAAATATGTAATTTTTTTGTCAAGTGTTTTGGGATGATTTGGAGAAAAGTTGAAAATACCCGATTTGGAGGCTACAAGGAATAGAGCCTAGAAGAGCAAGTTTGGTTTATGAGTTTGAGTCTGAGTTTGGGGGTGTGTAGAACCTTGTCTTATGGTTTTTGGGATGTGTTAAGACCAATAGAGGTGTTGGAACAAACCATTTTGATGTTATCCTTGGTTGGGTGTGTTGAGTTGAGTTTGGTTTTGAATCACCTAGCATGTAGAGGATCCTTTGATGTGTCTCCTTGAGTTGATTTAATCCTTAGGGAGAGTTCCAGAGTTGATCTCTCTACATCAGATCGTATATTTTTTTTTGCTAGATTTCACTCATCACATGCTGGAAACAAATCATTAGTAATAGAGAAAATGACAGAGATGAAATCAGAATTAGAAATGATGAAATCACTTTATCAAATGAATGTGAAAAGGTATAATAGTGAATCTGAAATTCTAAGATAGAAAATGCAAAATATATCAATGTCAAATGTGAAATGAGAAGCTAGAAAATTCAAAATAATCAGCTATCAAATGTGAAATAATTACCCATCGGATGTGAAATTCTATCAATAGATCTGCAAAGAGAAATCTATTAATTTCGACAATTAAAAAGAATTTTTAGGACATCCATATGAATCTTGGGTACATCTTATACTTATGTATGTATACATAGACTCACATTTGATAAGTTGTAAGTTTGAGATTTTCTTCTACTTCAACTAATAACTTTTCTACCCACACTATTCACTGGAACTACCTCTTTTGCCACCTCTATTCTTCTTTGTGTTGATAACTTGCAACCTTGATTTTTATCTTTCCACACATATTGTTTGGTTCATTTCAAATTTTAGGGCCTATTCTACTGATATTTTTAAATCTAAGGTTGAACTATTATCAGAAACAAAATTGGAAGACTATACCCAAAAAGGTGACATTGATACCTTGTTGAATTTTGCTTACCACTGATGTGAAAATCCCAAACATCAAATGCAAAATGGTAGAATAATGAATGCAAAATTTTGGGCACGAATGTGAAAATCCATACCCATCTCTTTCAAAATCACAAAAAAGTAAATAAAATTAGAATGTGATGTCCTTCACATCGGGTTTGTCATTTGTAGTATACCTGAAATCATCGAAATTAGAGTTAATTAGATCAAAAAGAGGAGTCACAAAACCTAATCTAAATAAATTTTTTTAAACATGTGTAAATGAAAGTACATATGAAAATCAACAAGATAATGAAATAAACAATTAAAAACTCCCTATTGATTTGACATGTGTCACTTCCATTACTCTTCTCTTTCTTGCGGAGTGTTGGCTCTCATAGGTGTTCTTCTAACCTACAATAAGATGACAAGAATTTGAAGATCGTGACTGTTGAAAAAGAAGAATTGATGTTTAATTTATAGATTTTGAAAGAAGGATTTGAATAGTTGAGATCAATTTGTAAAATAATTCGATCAACGATTGAGATTGATTAAGACAAAATTGATTGGAGGTGATTATGATGAGAACTAACAGCATGACTGAATTGATTGAGAGTTGAACTTAGATGAATAGAACTGATTGATTCGTTAATGAACCTGATTAATGAGTGAACTGAATTGATTGATCTATTCCAAAAATTTGATTGATAGTTAAGCAAATTGATTGATTAGTTGACTCGATTGATTGACTAGTTAGAAAAAGCTAATTGGGAGTTGGACTCAAAGTCAGTGTCAGTTAGAATTTAGGCATGTGCTATAGGAAATTAGCATGAAATTCTATTTTATTTGAATTTTGATTTTTCAAAAGTACCAAATGACATGTAAATTAATGATAAATTAAATGAATTTGAATTTGGGAAACTTTGAATTAATTGGGTTAATGGAAGGTAAATAAATTAATTTAATTGGGAGGAAATCAATTAAATAATTTTAAGAAATTATTGAATTATGGGAAATTTGAAATTGAACTAAATTAAATAATAAAAATTATTTAATTAAAATAAATAATCAAGTTTAATTAACCTAGCTAGACAAGTAGGAATACCTACTACACTAGGCTCACAACACGAGTGCTAATACCACAGAGGACAGATAGCTATAGCTCCAAACCTATAAGGAGGCTAGATAAGCTCAACCAAGAGATTCCTATCTTAACCCAAATAAGTACAATATCATGAGTAACTTCAAGGTATGATCCACTTCCCCTACACCAGTATAGAGATGGGTGAAGTCTTCTATCTACGCTAATACATGAAACTAAGGGCATCCTCAATATATGAAAAGTACCTAAGGCACATCCATGAACACCACTTTGTCACAAACGTGGGTCAAGAAGGTTAGTTAAGCCCTTCAAAATAGCCTTGCACTCCTATCTTGGTATCACCCAAGCTTTGGGATTTTGCTAAACACAATGTGAGATGGATTGGGATACAAATTTAGTTCTCATCCCTTTATATACCCTACCAGTACGTGTGGTTGAGGTTGTCCTTTGGGGTGATTAAATCCCCAAATAGTCCTCCTATCAAAATAAAAGGAGCTCTCTTGTGTTTCTCTTACACCCAAGACTTGCGAAGGTGAAGGGAGAGGATACATACACACTAACCCAAGTAAAACCATCATGTAAGCACACTAGAGATGATGGATAATTGCATATTCTCTTAATAAATCAAAGTGTTCCTAGATTAGTGATAAAATGAATTAGCTTTAACTGCATCCTGCAAATAATAAATTAGTAGTGTGCATCTTTTTTTATCCCCTCTCCACGCTTTGGTCCTGGAAGAACAAGGTGTTAGTAGTTTTGGAGGGGTCCTTGACAAGTAGGAGAAGTTGCACACACAAATTTAGTTGAGAAACACTATCAAACATTAGTGGATTAGTTGAAATAACCAAGCAAGAAACTTAAACAATAATTTGATCCACTAATTAGAGAAATCGTCTCTACCAAAATATTGCAAATTTGCTAATATATAGAGAGAATCCACCAAAGCACAGAGAAAATCCATAAAATTGAATTATTGTTCTACCTCAGGCCTATTATTAAGTAGAGAACATTTGCTAGAGTAAAGAGATAATCCACCTGATCAACCGACGTATCCACTAAACTCTTATTGTATCCACTGATGCACATAAAAAATCCACTAAACTAGGTGCATGTTAGGGGTAGAAACGTATGTTAGTACGAATAATAATTATAAGTGTGTTATGTGTGTTTATGTTTTGCTATTGCCAAGAGGTTCCTGTCAGGTAGTTGGGAGTCGGTGACGGTTGGCAAATTGGCCAACCGTCGGGTCTATATATTGTTTGGTTGGAACCTCAGCAGGGGATCATGTATGGACAATTGGAGACATTGGAATAAAGATATAACTTTCTGGTTGGATTATTATCATCTATCATTTATGTTATGATGTACAATTGTTCTATTCTATGAATGCTTGGTACGTGCAGGTACTATTGGGTTATTGATTATTCACCACTATACCTTTAGGACTAAACATTTTGGTGCAATTGCCTGAACAAACCTGGAGGTACTATGGCGGCAGACGGAAGCAATTAATGGGCCGGTCATTTGACTAGCAATTAATTGTCGTGGACAGTGACACGTACGAGGAGAGTACCGCGGAAGAGGAACAAGAGGATCAGTTGATGACAGACTTGCTAGAGTTGTGGGACATGTGGGTCACATAGTATGTGCAGCAAGAGGCTTAGGAGAGAGTCATCTCATAAGGCACAGTACGTGGTGAACTCACCATCAGCACCCTCATCTTTGACCTCCTTAGGAGCATTCCAGGGTTAGTTGCCAGAAACTTGATTGCATGACAAAACCAAAGAGAAGAAATAGCAAAGGAACTTTAGCAGCAACAAGTCCTTTGACGGTACAAGGAACAGAGTTGTAGGGAGGAAGAGGAGAGGGAGGCCAGTTAACACCGTACCTCTAGCACTTGATACCCTACGGCTGAACAAAGACAAACGTACCACTGCTATCGAAGGAGTAAATGAGGGAACTATATGAAGATCCCTCCGCATAAAAGAACTGGCCAACACAAGATGGTGACTAAGAGAGGTTGCTGACTCAAGGAGTTTGGAGAAACACAACAAAAGTCAGAGTCATAGTCGAGAGAGGCAAAAACCGTGCACGTGAAAGGAGTTGGCCGAGGTGGCTAGGAACCTGCCACTTCTAGATGTAATAGAGGAAGATCTCACCGACCAAGCCCCACACTCGATGTCAAGTGAAGAAGACTCTGGAACTGAATCACAAAACACCCAGTTGGAATTTTTTGAACAAAGAGAGGAGGCGGTATGAGACCTGCATGAAGAAATCACCACTATTTTTGAAGCAACATTGTTTAGCATTAAAAACTTGTCCTTGTCAGAGGGCATCAAAATAGGGAGATCGGATCCAGAAACCCTGGGAAGGAGGGACTATAAAAGTGAAGGTGACCAAAGCTCAATTGGTAGGGACCCAACCAGACCAGGAGTGTATGGCACCATTTGGACACATAGTACCTTCCTGGCATATAGCCATTTCCAGGCACTGCATAAAGCCGCATAGAAAAGAATGATGGCACACACCCCAGAGAAACAAAAACTTCCAAAATTCACGGGTGATGAGTCAGAGGACCCTGTATGGCATTGCAAGACATGCATCACCATCTGGGAAGCAAATGGCCAGGATGATCCGGACTATTGGGTTAAGGCATTTCCAACCACTCTGTGAGGAATAGCTATTGACTAGTACATAGACCTTGATGCTTAGAATAAAACATCCTGGAGAAACCTGAAGAAGGCCTTCGAGAAAGAGTTCAAACTCCTATGGGACGACAATGAGATTGTAGCAGAAATTTATAACACCAAACAAGGAAAAAATGAAAGCGTTCATGCATATAACAGACGATTGAGGGAACTACTGAACAAAGTGGAGAACCAACTGGCAGATGGCCTCAAGAAGCGGTGGTTTGTGAAAGGATTGGTACCATCCCTGAGAAGGATGATGAAAGTAGTACCTCTGCCATCATACGATGAAGCATACAATCGTGCCATGGACACTGAAAGTAAAAACAAGACACCCCGGGGGAAGTGACGGACCAGAGATGGTGATAGTAAGGAAGACAACAGTGACAAGGGTTCAAAAATAGTGCAAGAATTCCACAAAGATATGATGAGTATGATGAAGGAGTTAAAAGGTGACAAAGAAAGTGGTAGGGAAGGAAAAGAACTATGGTATACTGACTGCAAGACGGAAGGGCACACTAAAGGAGGTTGCCCCTGTAAAGTGTTTTGTGACATCTGCCAAATAACGGGACATTCCACCAAGGAATGCCCATACAACTTGAAGGCATGGAGCACACAAGTGCTCTACGCACAATCCAACCAAACCACACCACCAACAACACCTCCAAGGCCAACAACAACAAACTCTGATGCCTCACCTGGAGCATATAGAAACAATCGACGGGGGAATAACAGATCCAATAATAACACACCAAGAAGAAGAATTCAATATGACAGGAAGGGGCGACCCATGATTCAGTGCAAGAAGTGCAATGAATGGGGGCACTTTTCCTGAGAATGCCAAAATGGAGGTGATGTAGGAAGTTTGTTGTGTAGATGGTGCAGTCTAGGGAATCACGAGGACATAGATTGTCCAAAGCAAAAAGGGGTGAACATGCTCGATGTAGAGGGATCAAAAGAAGACGTACTGGCAATCACAAGGTTGCAAAACAAGAAATCCATGTACTTGGACCCTCGCATAGAAAAAGAAAGACTTTAGGAGGCAAGGGCAGATATCCAGTGGGCAATGGCTGGAGAGTGGAGGCCTCACACCTGATCGCTGATATGTCAGCTCGGTCGGAACCAGAAAAAACTATCATCAAGCAGATGCTACAAACCACAATACCCATGCGGATGTACAACCTTCTGCAGACCATGCCATAGATAAGGATGGCTTTGACAAATATAATCATGGACACTACCCCTGGGTAGGAACACCAAACAGTGGTGGAACCATGTAGTATAGACCCAGTGAAGGAAGCTGGTACAAATGCCATGAATCCTATGCTACTCGCGGTGGGAGCTGGATGGAAACCAGCACTAGTAGAGATGGATATAATGGGGCAGAAGCTTACTAACACCATTATTGATGGCGGGTCCAGGGTCAACGTACTACTAGAGGGGACTTGGCAAAGACTTGGCAAGCCTACCCTCTGGCCACCAACCGTCCACCTAGTCGGTGCTGACCAACATGATATCAAACCTCTCGGCACTCTTATGGCACAAAAGGTGGTAATTGGGATGCAACAGTTCCTCCTGGATTTTGTAGTCATCCCACTGGAAAGGAAAGCGTACGACGCTCTTCTAGGGAGGGGGTGGTTGATCATGGCTAAAGCTAATCATAACTAGAAAAGGAATACAATCTCAATCAAGAGTGACAGTCATAAGTATGTAATTGATCTCAAGAACTAGTCCATTAGCAAAGAGCTTGAGTCATCAGACTCTGATTTAGAAGATTCCAATCGCTGGGAGTGGGGCTCTGAAGGAGACAGAGGTTAGAAAGAGCCCGACAAAGAAGGAGTGCTAGAGTTGGACAGATGTTCGAAGGATGGAGTCAGTTCGATGGTAGGACTTTTTCATTGGCAAATGGAGGACTATGAGGTCTTCCACCCAGAATGTCACATGCTACAAATATGTGAGTTAGGAGAATCAAGCGGGGGGATGAAGGAACAATCCTTTCCCCCAGAGTATGGTAGATATCAAGAGGGAATGGAAAGAATGGATGACATGCCAGCACACCAGTTTGATAGGGATAAACCTATCAAGTATGAAGAATGAGATGTGGAGAAGATTAATCTAGGCAACGAAGCAGTACCTCAGATGATACTGGTAGGAGATGACTAGAACCTAGTACTGAAGGCAGTAGCCTTCAAGATATTTCTAGAATATAAAGATGTCTTTGCCTAGACCTACAAATACTTGAAAGGAGTACTGCTAGAGCTATGTGTGTATCACATAACCCTTGTACCAGGAGCCCAACCGGTATGAAGGAGACCATATAGGATGAACAAAAACTACATAGCCAGAGTCAATGAGGAGATCAACAAAATGCTAGAATCAGGGATTATATTCAAAGTGTTGACAAGTGACTGGGTCTCCCCAATAGTCATCTCCCTTAAAAAAGAAGCTAATCAGATAAGAATATGCATGGACTTCAGGTACCTAAATGCAGTAACCATAAAAGACCCATTTCCAATTCCATTCACGGACAATATTTTGGAAGAAGTCATTGGGCAAGAAATGTACACATTCCTGGATGGATTCTCCGAGTACAACCAGATAAGTATCGCGGAGGAAGATAAGCTGAAAACCACATTTGTGGTGGAGGAAGGAGTGTACACCTATAACCACATGCCCTTTGAGCTATGCAATATGCCAGCAACCTTCCAACGAATAATTCTGCACATTTTTTACAAG
Source organism: Cryptomeria japonica (assembly GCF_030272615.1). Taxonomy (NCBI): domain Eukaryota; kingdom Viridiplantae; phylum Streptophyta; class Pinopsida; order Cupressales; family Cupressaceae; genus Cryptomeria; species Cryptomeria japonica. The sequence continues at coordinate 286,893,920 of NC_081413.1, forward strand.
ATGTTGGTAGGGAATTTTAGAGCATTCCTGGATGACTAGTCGATTTTTAGTGATCAGGACACCCATTTGAAGGCTTTAGGAGAGTGCTTGGAATGATGTTAGAAGGTGAGGCTAGCCCTAAACCTAAAGAAGTGCAAATTTATGGTACCACAAGGGAAACTCTTGGGCCACATTATTTGTAAGGAAGGATTGAAGACAAACCCAGATAAGATAGGAGTGATTGTCAACATGGAAAGTCCAACGAACATAATAGGGGTGAAATCATTCCTTGGCCACATAGGCTACTACCAGAGGTTCATCAAGGGCTTTGTGTAGGTTTTTTGGCTATTGGATAAGCTGACAAGGAAGGGTGAGCCATTTTTATGGGGTATAGAGCAAGAAGAAGCTTTCACGGAATTAAAAGACTGACTAGTGAGTGCACCGATATTAGTATACCTGGACTAGAACAAGGAATTTCATGTGCACATGGATGCCTCCAACTTTACAATTTGTGCTACCCTCACCCAAGTAGGGGCACAAGGACTAGACCATTCTATCTTCTTTGCAAGTTGACTCCTATCAAAAGCAAAAAGGAACTATAGCACAACCAAATGAGAGGCACTAGGGATGGTGTATGCAGTTCAAAAGTTCTAGCACTACTTGTTGGCCACATCATTCACATTTTATGTGGACCACTAGGCACTAATGTACTTAGTGAATAAACCAATCATCTAAGGGAGGGTAAGTCAGTGGCTACTGCTTTTGCAAGAATTCACCTTCACCATTGTTGTACGGCCAGGGAAGTCCCATGTGATTGCAGATCAGCTATCAAGGATCGGATCAGGAGAACTAGCTGAGGGAGTAAACAAAGACTTCCCAGATGCACTTGTTCCAAATTGCAATACTACCAACCTGGTATGAAAAGATAGGGCAATACCTATGTACTTCCACATTTCCAAGTGAGATGCCTCTAGGGGAATGGAGTAAATTGGCACTAAAGAGCAAAACCTTACAACTAATTAATGGACTTCTATATAAGATGGGCCCCAACCAAATCTTCAGGAGGTGTGTCATGGAGGAGGAAGTTCACGGTGTACTAAAGGAGGCATATGATGGATTGGCAGGTGGACATATGGGACCAGATGCAACCATGAGGAAAGTGCTTCTGGCAGGGCTATGGTGCCCAACTCTACACATGGATGCTCGAGAGTGGGTGATCAGATGTGACACCTGTCAACGAGCCAGAAAACCTCTCAAGAGGGACTTCATGCCTCTCTTTTCTTCCCAGCTACAAGAACTATTCCAACGATGGGGTCTGGACTTTGTGGGACCTTTGAAACCAAGTAGTCTACACCAATGCAAGTACATTGTGGTAGCCACAAAATACCTCACTAAGTGGGGAGAAGCTAGGGCCTTGGCTGATAACACTGCTTTGAGTACGACACAGTTCTTGTATGAATAGATTGTCACTAGGTATGGGATACCACTTCGAATCACTAGTGATAGAGGAGTGCACTTCATCAATCAGGTAATCTGTACCATGACTGTGGAATTTAAAATATTCCATAACCTATCCAGCCCGTACTATCCCCGTGCTAATGGACAGGCAGAGGCAACCAACAAAGTGTTGGTATCAATAATTTACAAGTCATGTGGAGTGGAACAAGAGGACTGGGAGGAAAGACTACCAGTTGTGCTATGGGCCTACTGTACAACATACAAAATCACTACCGGGCATACACCATTCCAACTCATGTATGGGTAGGAGGCAATGGTACTAGCTGAGTACACCATGCCAAGCATTCAGGTGGCAGTAGAAAATTGACTAGGGGACACTGAAAGCATGAATGCAAGGCTAGATGGGTTGGTAAAGCTGGATGAATAGAGACTGATGGCATAATGGGTGACTGAGGTGGCACAACACCGGCAAAAGCATTGGCATGACCAACATCTGTGGAAAGCCAACTTCCAGTCGAGACAGTTAGTTTTGAAGTATAATGGTTGGAACAAACTCCGACCAGGGAAGTTCAAGGTCTGTTGGCTCGGGCCCTATAAAATCAGAGAGGTCGGCAGTAATGGATTAGTGAAACTCACAACTCTGGATAACAATCTGATTAGGGACCCCATGAAGAGTTCCAAGTTAAAAATATATAGGGAAAGAAATAAACCTGTGATTGGGATCAACATGCTAGGATATGCCACGAGAGGGCATTGGACCATTGGTCAAGATAAGGAGATCAAGGAAGACCTGATAGTACAAGAGGAACCCTACTAGAGAGATGACGACTGGGCAAAGCCATTATCGGCCATGAAAGAATGACTTGTACAAAAAAGGGTGGAAGGTGTAGCAGTGCCCAAGATTCACAAACATCTCATGAATGCATATTTCAGAGACCTAGCTGTGTGGGTACGGGTCTCAAGATATTGGAGTCGAGAGACCTAGAGGAAGAACTCAACCTGGAAGAATATGGGGCAACCCTAGGACCATGTTTAAAAATGGCACTGAAGATAGAGGATCTATTTGTCATCGCGTCCAGGGTAGGTGAGATGGAGGCTGGACCTAACTCATTATATCAGGCGATTCCCAACCCGACTAGACCACTGAAGATCGATGGAGAGAGAGTAAAATGGTACCACCAATACGGGGATTGGTACATTGACGGTCACTACAAGGGTGTGGGACCCACTCCACTGGTGGACAAAATATAGGACCTAGAATACATAAGAACCTGCTACGCACAGGAATGCTATAGAAGACTACCACATGTGTGTACATGGTTGCATGACCTAGAAATAAAAGCAAGGACACCCAACAATACATCAGGAGTAAAAAGAAGGATCAATGAGGAGAGAGACTCAGAACTAAATAAGAAATGGAAGGAGGACAAGGTGAGGAATGACAAACCAGGGAAGGAATGGAAGAAAAAGCAAGGTAAAAGGCTAGGGAAAAGGAAACAAAGGAGACAAGGGAACTTCTTGTGTGCAGTCAACTCAATCAACCAGTTAGTGGCCTGCACCAGAAGGCACAAGCAGGCCAAGCGGTACCGAGGTAAACTAAAGGCAAGGAAGATAATATTGAAAAAACTGTGCTAGACAAAAGAAATAAGACGATTGGTAAAACAAGGGGTCTTAAAAGCTGAAGAGGGGAAATACAAGGAAAAAGCAAGGAAGGCCAAATCAGTAGGCATTAAAAAGTTGGAATGTCATGAAAGTACAAGTAAACATAGTAAGGAAAAAGTAAGGTTACTGAAAAAGCAAGTATTTTATGTCAAATTAATAAAACACATTTACCTAACCCTAACCCTCAAAAAGAAAAGTGCTTATAAAAGTTGCCAGGAGACCCCATTAGGCACAACGTAGGAAAGAGAGCAGGGTGAACTCACTAGCCAGACAACATTGAGCAGAACTGCTAGTACAGACGTAGAAGGAGGCTCGAGGGGACTGACCAATTTGTACGGTGTACGGATTATGCAGTCTGGAAGGCAAGAGAGCTAGGGAGCTGCGCCGTATAGTGTACGGATTGACCAACAGGTTATACTGTATGACGTACAGATTCAAGGCATAGGAGAAGTAAGAAGGAACCATTGTACAGCGTGTGCAAGGCAAGTTGAGCCATACAATGTATGACTTACAGAGGTTATACCATATGACGTACAGATTCAAGGTACTAGGAAGTCAAGCAGGAACCACCGTATGACGTACGACACCCAAAGCATAACAAAAAGAAAGACTTTATTGTACTTGTACAATGTATGCAACACGAGGCACAAATGAAAGCTACCGTACAATGTATGGCCTCCATCCACTATACGTGTACGATGTTTAGCACATAGTGTTTGTGCATACGAAAAACAAAGCAAGAACCTGCATGTGCAGAAGCAAGGAAGGGACACATCTTCACTGTATGGTGTACAGACAGAGAAAACCTGCACGTCCAGAAGCAAGAAAAATTCATATGGTGGCAGACAGGGAAGTACAAGGAGTATGATGGCAACAACCAGGTCATATGATAGGAATTGGGCCGGACAATCAAAGCACGAGGGTATAAGAGATGAAGTGCAGAACACAAGGAAGGGACCGTACAGTGGGGAAACTAGAAGTGACATAATGGGCCGTACCAACTGGCGAGTTAATCTAGCAGACGGTTATAATAAGGACACAGGAAGGGGTATGGGCAAAAGAGTAGAGAAAGGTAGTTGCAGTACAACCATGACTGCCATAGAGCTTGCCAGTAGTAGGAAAACTAGGAGCAGACTGAAGACAACAAAGGACCCAAAGGATCTCACGTCAGCCAATGTAGCATTCAAGAGTGTGACTAGTAGTGAATGTCGTACCTAGTGGGAGGAAAACCCTCCAGACCATGTGATGAAGGAATCGCTTAAAAAAGCACAGGTCAACCATGTTGTGTAGATGCCCATATTTAACATTAAAGAGTTCAAGCCAGTCCTATGGACCATGGTATCTAGTTATAACCCCCATGAACGAGCTTCAATCATCTAGTTTCAAGGGCACACAGTGCGAGTTTCATTCAAACCTGAGGATTTCAGGCGCATATTTGGCATACTAGATAAAAGAGCATCTACTACCAAACCAACCAAAAACCTTACCAGAGAAAAGAAAAAATGGTTGATAGACCTGGTGTGCAGAGAAGACCTCACAAAAGAATAGTGGAAGAGCATCTGGATCAATAGTAGGGGAATGAAGCATAGTTTTATCACATTAGGAGAATGGAGGATGTTGATAAACTTCATTAAAAGCCACCTGACAAGAGCCAATCGGGCCTCAGACATTGCCATATGGATGATTGGGTTAATGAATGGGATCAGATGCAAGAAAGTGTACAACTAGGGGCAACTCTTGGTAGAATGCATTCATGACTTCCTGAGATTAGAACACAAAGCATTCTACATGTGCCATCTTGCCATCAGCTTGTTCCTAGATGTCATACGCCTATAGGTATCGCCAGAGGATTGGGGGACATTTGAACCTCACAGATAGGTCAAACCAAATAAACCCACTATGTACTACTATATTCACCTGGACATCCTTGGTGACATAGCGCAACCCACACAGAAGAGGAGGAAGCTAGACACATCTATGGAAATTGAAGAGGTTAGAAGTGCCAAGGATTTCGAGGAAGTGAAAGAAACAAAAGAACAAGAAAGTGGGGATGAAGGGTTCCATCTGTAGGAACATACCACCATGGAGGAGGAGGAAGAAATAGAGTTGTGCCAGTAGGAAGAAGATGAAGAAGAGGAGCAACAAGGGGGATTGTGGGCACAATGGAAGAGTATGAGGGTAAAGTTTACACCCTCAAAATTAGCTTCGACACACCTGGTACCTCAGGAGGCGCTTACAGTCGCCAACCCAGTAGGAGAGGTATGACCAATGGGGGTACTATTCCAGAAGATTAGCTAAGGGGAGCTACCGGCACAATGATGAGTATCATTACCATAGATTAGTTTGATCATTCTGGCAGCAGAAATTGGTATGGCGGCAAGAGAAATTGGTACATTAGAAACTGGTACAACGACAGCCAAAATTGGTATGGCAGCAACAGGAACTAGTACAATGGTAACAGAAGCTAGTATGATGGCAATAGAGACTGACATGACATTAGCTAACTTAGAGACAGCCTTGGGTACTATGACAGATGAGGATATAGACGTATCACTGGATGGGTGTCTAGGGCAGTTCGTACTCACTCCACACCTACCTCCCTCCCCCACACCACATAACATGGCTATTGGCCCAGGTGTGACTCTAGATAGCGAGGTCACTATTCTAGATGAGGAGAGACCCACTAATCAAAAGAAGAAGGGAAGGGACGAGCAGAGTAGTGGCCTGGAGGGGATTCTCACTGGACTCCATATCACACTATCTCATCCGAGTGACCCAGCAGGCTCACTCAGATGATTCCTGATGGAGCTACAAGGACTCTTGAATGTTGCACGTGGCATGGCTCAACTTACTAGATAGATGGAGGTTGGTAATTCAGTCAATGCGACATAACTATGTCAATTTATGGCCCAGGGGTGCAAAGAGGAGTTCACGCAATACCTTGAGCAACAAGGATGGTTGGATAATAGTACACCACAGATGATTCAGAACTAGACCCATAGGCACTTGATAGAAGGTGCAGGCACCTTAGGCACCACTTTCTATAGTATGGAGGGAAATTTTTGAGAGGTGTACTTATAGATGCAACAACATCAAGTGGAGAAAGAGGCCCAACAGATCTACATAGTAACCCTAGAAAAAGAGAGCAGGAAGCAGACAAAGTTGGCCACAGTAGAGAAGAGCTTGAGGAAGGAGATGGAACTAAAGATGAGTACATGTGAATCCCACTGTAGTATGAAGGAGAAGGAGGCACAGGCATTGGTAGCCCAGGTGGCGGCGCTCACTTCACAGCTAGAGCAAAAAGATAAAAAGCTAATGGAAGCAGCTCACATGGTAAAGAAAGCGTGGGAACGATAGTTAATGGCAGAAAAGAACCTGAAAACTCAAGTCGGACAACAACCTCCTCCTACTACCACTATAGGGATGCCTCCTCCCTCTTCTCAGTCTTAGCTATGTTTTATTTTAGTTTCTCTTATCTGAGTCATCTGGAAGATGACTACATTTTTTAGGGGGGATAATGTTACAGGTAAAAACATATGTTAGTACAAATAATAATTATAAGTGTGTTATGTGTGTTTATGTTTTTCTATTACCGAGAGGTTCCCGTCGGGTAGTTGGGAGTTGGTGACGGCTAGCAACGTGGCCAACCATCGAGTCTATATATTGTTTAGTTGAAACCTTAGTAGGGGATCATGTATGGACAATTGGAGACATTGGAATAAAGATATAACTTTCTAGTCTGATTATTATCATCTGTCATTTATGTTATGATGTACAATTGTTATGTTCTATGAATGCTTGGTATGTGTAGGTACTACTGGGTTATTGATTATTCACCACTATACCTTTAGGAGTAAATGGTGCAATCTACCAAATGGTTTAGCAAATCCACAAGTTTATAGGGATTGTGAATTTTGTATCTTTTTGTAGCATATCTACTGGTGAAGAATTGTGATATCCATTGAAAGTGAGAAGAAAATGTGCTAAAAATTTTCAGCAAATCTATCCATTTACAGAGTGAATCTTCTAATGAACATAGTGAATCCACCAACCTAAGGGCAAATCCATCAATGCATACGAAGATCCAATGATCCACAACCTACAAATTGTAAGGAATAAAAAAATAGCCAAAAAAATTCAATAAAGAGACCCATGATGTGGGTCTCACCGAGCATGCCAAAATGTGTATGCTAAAAAGTGAGTTCAAAGAACATAAACAATAATGAAATTACCCAAAACACACAAATTAGCACATCATGATAGGACAAAAAATGAAGCTAAACAACACAAACAAAGGAAATTAAACAAGAATGCAAATGTTATTAAAACATTCCTTTTGATGCAACACTGTGTCCTTTGATATTCGATTGGATGTGTGCTAAAAAATCTTGCAGCATAATGGTATGGTAGCTCCAAGATTTCTCAATCTTGCATGAGGATGGTAAGAGTGCTCAAGAGTTGTAAGTTCAATGTTTCATGATGAGAGAATGAAGATTGTTTTTGGTTAAGTGTAAGAATTGGCCAAATGAAGGGTTAAGATAAAAAATTGAGATCCAAAGGATGAGAAGGCTATTGGATATTGCTCTTTCTAGGATATGTTGTTGTCATTGATGTCAACATCTTCCTGTGATTTGTTCTGGTGATTGTAGATTGGGAAGATCTTATGATCTGGTTTATAGTGTTGGGTTGTTGATCACTATTTTGCAGAGTTTGGCATATCCTCAGGTATATTCCGATGTGATCAGATCTAGTGTTGAGGTTTTTAGAAATTGCTTAGAATGGTCTTGTGTATCTTAATTTCAGATAGATCATGATTTGGTGCTCCACAAGTTATCTTTCTTCGTGATAGTTGTTGATTGGTTGTGTTCTTGAGCTTTCAGACGTTGACCAATGAAGATTTGATAAGTGGTGTTGGTCCAGTTGTTCGTGATGATTATAACATGCTTGTTGGTTTTTCCTAGTTATGTACTATTTTTTATGGTGATCTGCATTGATCGTTGTGTGAGTTTTTGGTGGTTTCTATCAACCGATGATGATTTTCATGTTATGCGGTTTTCCTGGTGGTGTAGTGTGTTGTAGTTGATCTTGGTGTGATTTCCGATGGTGTTGCGTGTTTGGGAAATTTTTTTAGGACCATGTTATGCTATGTAAACCATTATATTGGTCTAGTGGTTGATCTTTGTATCATGTGATGTAATTTTGCAATTAAGGGTTAAGGGTTTAGCCGAACTTGTTATCAAGGTTGATGAATTATATATATAGGTGATGTATTCATGTAATTTAGGTGTTGATGTTGTGTCTGCATTATTAGAGAGAGGTTTATGTGTGAACAAGTCATTTGTCCTTCGGTGTTGAGTTTGAGGAGAGATTGTTGTTGCAGGACAGACATTTGTGCTTAACCAAAACTATAATCAGGCATTTGTAGATGCTACTATTTCAGTTCATTTCTTCTAGATTGTAGTTCGAATCTTACTGTAAGTCAGCGAGACTTCCCTAAGGGTTGTAGCCTTTTGGGCCATTATATTTGAGCAGTGAGCTCTAGGCAATGTGCCTGAATGCATGTGCATTCTCCATTGTAACATTTTCACATACTACTACAAAGTATCATCTTATTGTGTGTAGGTTCCCACTGTGGTTTTTACCTTAACTGGGTTTTCCACCTCAAAAATCTTGGTGTTGTGTGTTGTGTTGTTAATTTTCTTATTTGTCTTATTATTGCAGTTTATTAGATCTACGTTTTGTGATTAAGTTTGTTATTCTAGTGAAGACTGATTCATCCCCCCTCTCAATCTTCCTTCGTGGTTGTTGCTAACAATTGGTATTAGAGCTAGATACTCCAGTAGAAGTTTAATTACTTGAGGAGATCCAGGATGGCAGCTCAAGCTGTAATCTTTAAGAAGGCCAGTCTGAGATTTGATAGAAGTAACTATGCTATATGGAAGGACTAGATGGAAGTGCACTTGAAATGTCTTGGTGAAGATTATTGGAAGATTACAAAGAATGTCTATGTTGTTCCTCAAAATGGACCTTCTACTCCTGATGAGGTTATGGAAGCTAAACACAATATTAGAGTGAAGGAAGCATTGCTTAGTGCCTTGACTTGAGATTATGTATGAAGGTGATAAATAAGTGAAGGTTGTTAAGTTGCAGAGATTGAAAGGAAAGTATGAGACATTGAAGATGGAAGATGATGAGAACATTCACTCTTTATGGCTACGGTGAATGATCTTGTCCTAGGTATCAAATGTGTCGGTGGAACAATTAAAGAAGATGAAATTTTTGCTAAGGTGTTGTGATCTTTGCCTCCTTCCTATAAACATAAGGTTGCTTCTATTGATGAGATCTAGAGTGTGACTACTATGACAAGAGATATGTTGGTTGGAAAGTTTGTTGCATTTGAGCTGAGCGAATTTGGAGAATCACATGGAAAGTTTGAGGCTGCATTTAGAGAATCTGCATCTATATCTAGTAAGCAGAGATATGATCCTAATGAGTGAAAAATATCTAGATATGATCTTGATGAGTACAGAATATCTAGATATGAGAGAGAGAGGAGAGAGATGGAAGAGAAAGAGAGAGATATGGATGAACTTGAAGCACTGATTTCCTGGAGATTTCCTAAAGGTGTCGGTAAGTATGATGGAAAGTTTCCTTTGAAATGTTTCTCTTGTAATAAGATAGGACATTTTGCTTCTAGATGCCCAAAGAGAATGGCTAAGTATGATAGACATGATAAGCTTGATAAGCATGAAATGAATGATAGATATGACAAGCATGAGAAGTATGATAATCCCTACAAGTATAACTAGAAGTATAGAAATAAGAGGAACTATTACTATGCTGCTGATGAAGGTATTACAGATAAAGTTATATTTCTTTCCATTAAGGAAGATGGACTTGTACATGTTGATTCCAACAGATGTACTATATAGGAGAAATCTTTAGCTACTGAAGTTGAAGAGAAATATGAATAGGTGATTGACAACAGTTGTTCACATTGTATGACTAGTGATAAAAGCAAATTTTTGAGTATGAAAAGGTATGATGGTGGAATAGTTGGATTTGGAGATGACAAAGCATGTGTGATCTGTGGGAGAGGTTCTATTTCTTTTGATGGTAGGAATAACACTGATGATGTCTTGTATGTTGAAGGTTTGAAACATAATTGTAGCATAGGAATTTGGAAATCATCACAAGCAAATCAAAATACTAATCTAGCTCAATCACGAAAGCTCAAATGCAATGATCAATCCTAAATACACTCAATAAAGACATGAAAGAAAAACATTCAAGATTAGAAGGTAAGCAAACCAAATGCAGATCTGAATATCTCCTTCATGTGGCTCCATTGTCCTTCTTTCTTCTTCAAATAGCTTTTGTTTGTGGATCTCACCTTCAAGTGCATAAACCTAATATGAAAGCAAGATTGACAATTAGCGCAAGAGTACTCAAAGCGTGATTGATTCAACAAAGTGATTAATTCGAAAAAGCGATTAGTCTTGATTGAAGAAATTCATCCAATTTATAGATAAATTGGAGAAAAGACAAGATTAGCATGAAAGGGATTCGAATAGAAATTCAAATCAAGAATAACAAAAATGACAAGTGTATGACAAATTGCTATGCAAGGACTTATGACAATTTATGACAATTTATGACAAATTGCTATGCAAGGATTTATGACAAGATTTTGAAATAGAAATAGACATTTAGGAATTTAGGAGAAATTATAAAATTAGGTTAGAAATGATGACTTGGAAGTTAGGAAATTGATGAAAATTAGGTAAATTAATTAATAATTTCTCATTCATTAATTAATTTACAAAAATAGGAGGAATTAATTAGCCAATTAAATAAACATTTAATTGTGACAAGAAGACTTAGGATAAATAAATAAATTATTTAAACTAGAGGGAAAATGAATAAATCATAAAACCTTAGAAGATTAGGTCTTGACAAAAGATAATTGATGTCGATTCGATTTGATCATGATTCTGACTTGATAAATGACCAATGCTGATAAGTGATTTGATTGATAAATATGCCAATTGATGAGGAACAATGAAAAATTGATCCAAATTGATATGATTGAGAAGGACAACGATCGATGACAAATCGATCGCAAAATGACAAGATTGACAAGTTGATAAGGATCGACCAAAATCATGACTGAAAATTGTTATCAACAAGACCTAATTCGAAAGCAAGAAAAATGAGGAATGAAGAAGAAGGACTCGATGCTCACAAATGATAAAGACCAAGTGTGAATCATAGGAGAAATGTTAATGCGATGCAAAAACCCTAAAATAAGGCAATGCTCAAATGTTAAAGTACGATTCCGCAAGCATTGACCATTTTTAGACGTCTACATTTTGCCCCTCTTTGAGACAATGTGATTTTAAGCATTGTTTCAAAGAAAAATAATGAAAATGCCCTAGACACTGACAATAACATATGCATGCCCCCTCGAGGAATTGGCCGGAAACATGCAAAAAAGAGGCCAATTGATTGATAAAAATGATAGGATTGAATAGACCAACAATCAGAGATCGGATGCACGAAGGACAAACAAAAAAAGACACAAAAGACTACAACCAACATAAGATGGATAGGGTGCACTTTCATCTATGCACTGACAAAGATCTATAAATGAGGCAAAGAGAGTGAAAATTGCTCATTTTCACTAGCCAAAGAGGAGAATTTGTTGCTTTGGAAAAGGACACTTGCAGAGAGATGGTGAACATTCCAAGGGCAGATCACCTCGAAGAATGTGTACGCACATACAGATGACCAGACGACGCAGGAGCAATGGTATGTATCTCAAAAACCCATGTTTTCAATTTGATGAATTTAACTAGCTTGCGGGACATTACGGGGCCCACAGGGGATGCAAAAAGGGACTCCTGTGCTTGTGTAGGGTGAATCCTGCACTTGTGTAGGGTCTTCTACACTTGTGTAGGGGGACACAGGCATAGGTTATGTGACATAGGCGCAGGACTCATCACACAAGCGCAGTTGTGCTCTGGGAACTCAATTTAGGTAAAAAGAACATGAAAATGATTCGGAAAGGGGGGATAAGGGTAGGATAGGTCAGAATAGATGAAAAACACCCTGATTTGGATATGGAAATGAGGAAATGCAACCCATAGGATCAAACCCTAAAACTGACAAAATGTGCCCCAATTGTGATGCAGAGTCGACAGTATCCATTGATCACGCGGGAGAACTGACCAGATTGCTTCTTGTTATGACATAGACTCAGAAGCACAGACAAAGATACATTAGCAGGACTTGGGATATACTATGTTACATTCATGCCCGAGATTAGGGCAAACACAAGACTGCTTACCGCATTGGCAGAGCGATGGCATTCAGAGACCTCCTCTTTTCATCTAGGGACTGGAGAGGCGACTGTGACACTGGAGGACGTATGGCATATCCTCCACATTTTGATTCATGGGGAGATGGTAGAGTATGATCTGGTGATAGAGAGAGATGCATTTTGCAGATTATTCAAGTGTGACGCAGATGATCTAGATATCATAGAGAGGGAGATCGGTTGGGAGACCATGGCATCAGAGTATGATCGACGATATGTGGTGATAGCAGTGGTGATAGCATGTCTACTAGCAGGAGACAGATGAAGACATGGATTCCCTATTGGATGGGGAAGAGTGCTAGAGCAGATGGTGATAGAGGGGATAGTGTACACATGGGGACCATGTGTACTTGCTATGCTATATTTTTAGTTGCATCAGATAGCATATCAGGGAGTGCAGACTTTGAGTTGTGGAGTCACACTATTACAGGTATGGGAATTTGAGCATATAGCCATATGTTGACCGATTGCAAAGAGATAGGTATTACCACATTGACCATATGTGTACTACTATGGGGGAGCATTGAGACAAGGTCCGCTTGGATACATATTGTATTGGCGACATGAGCTAGACAGACTGAGAGAGTTCACATGGAGGCCATATCGTGATTTCCCGGGATGGTCAGATGATAGTGATGAGCTACCGTATTGCAAACATGAGAGGTACCTAATTGGGTGACCAGTGAATCACCAGAGAGTGATTGAGATGTACCTACTAGAGAGAGTCAGACAATAGTTTTGAGAGAGGCAGGATGTACCTAGGAGAACTGCACACTTTGCCCGATCTCACAAAGAGACGAGTTAGTGGGGGAGTATGATTTAGCCACACATAGCATATGCTGACTTCACCCAGCTACAGTAGAGACAGTGGGATTGGAGATCAGATGTAGTGGATGCTAGGATGACAAAGGAGTATGAGAGATGGTTTGCATGATGATGGCCAGTGCCATTGACAGATCCAGACATTCGAGTACCAAGGAGACAGGAGGACTTCCCACTCACAGGAGAGGAGGAGGGAGATGATGAGGATGAGAAGGATGAGGGTGGGGATAAGGATGAGGGGGATGACAAGGATGGAGATGAGGAGGGGGATGATGAGGATGAGATAGATTCAGGCGAGCATGAGGCATTGCAGGATATACCCATAGAGCCGGAGACAGCTAGGATAGAGGAGATGGAGATGTGCAGGGCTACCATAGCGAGTCAGCATGATCATATTGCGACATTAGAGAGATAGAATGCCATTTTGAGGATAGAGAAGGATCAGTTCAGAGCGGAGATAGCCAGACTTATAGTGGCTCGAGATACAGCAATAGCGCAGGCATAGCGAGAAGAACAGAGAGTCACTAAGTATATTGGGTCGATTAGGGATGCCAGTGCACGGGAGATGGTACAAATGTTGGTAGAGACTGGAGAGGAGATACACCATTGGAGGACACTATATGAGAGTGTATTTCCACCAGAGCAGAGAGCAGCTTCATATCGAGCATGATCGAGGATAGAGAGAAAAGCACGCTCTCGGAGGTCATTGAGCAGCATGGGGGTGAGTGGACCTATGAGACCACCATAGCCAGGACCAGGAGGGACATCATCCATGAGACATGGTAGGGATGAGGAGGACAGAGGGAGCACCCAGTGACAGAGGCACATGCTCCATATGACGGACAGTGGACATTATGTAATTTTGACATTTTGTAGTTTGCCTGCAGGCCATACTTAGGACAGACAGTCCAATTTTGTACTCCGATATTATTGTGACATATGATATGATATGCATCGATATGATGAGATGCAATGTGTTGTGACTTATGTTATTTTCCATGTATGGATGGTGTATGCACTTTTTATGTACCATTGTGTAACATGTATGGATGTATTTATTTTATGTGTTTTGTTGATGCATTTATAATATGAAATGAATAAAATGCTTGATACAATGCTCAATGTAATGCAAATGTACTAACCAAATGGATGCAGGATGCAGTATATGTTTTTGGAGATCGGAGCATTAGATCGGACTGACTATCTAAAAGGATAGAAGAAATGTTAGTAAGGATAAAATGAAATAGAGGACAGTTAGAGATGAAGAAAAACTTGCTTTCAGTAATGCACTTTGTAGGTGAGAACCTTTATTTTAATGTAGCAAAATGGATGCGTAGCATCATGGCATTGAAGGCCAGAGCTGAAATGCAACCCTTTTTGCAAAAGACAGACACATCATAGACAAACAACAATCACAAAAGAAAAGAAAGGAACCATGAACCATCTTGGTCACTCTAAATCACTCAGTGACATCATCGAGCAACATAGGAACATGATCGAAGATAATCCATAAATGATAAGACTCGCCAATTCCAACAAGTCAAACAAACATCTTGATCTTCAATGTCAAAAGTTGAAAGTGTTGATAGGACGATCATGCTGTCTGGTTTCAGGGAATGCGGTACCCCATCTAAGACCAGACATAGTCTGGTTTCGAGTATACCACACCCTCTATAAGACCCATGATAGTGTGCCAAGGACGAATGATTTTGAGGTTGATTGATATGGCAATTCTGATCAGTTTGAATGTCTGATTTGATTAGAAGAGTTCATCTGTTTACGCATGATTTCATTAAAGCATAGTGTGTGATTGCATGTTGTTGGATGTATACTCGATGATCTATCTATGCACAGAGGGGTTATTTATTGCAAAATGCTTTGTTTTTGGATTTTATTTGACTTTTTAGGGATTTTTTCAGGACTTTTTTTTCAATTTTTATGATCTTTTTCAGGACATTTTTCAATTTTTTTGAATTATTTCAAGACATTTTTCAATATTTTTGAATTATTTCAGGACATTTTTTATTTTTTAGGGATTTTTTTAGAACATTATTTGATTTTTTTATGATTTTTGCCCCCAATGTCTAGCAAGGAAAGGAATATGATAGGTGAATAAATAGGCTTTCTAAAATGTTGGTGGATAGAGGGAAGACAAAGGCCTTTTATCATGGAGACAATACGGATGCAATTTTCAAGGGCTATTGCGTGATGGGACAAGAGACTAGATACGACAATGTAAAGCAAGAACATGACATGAGGGACATGTCAAGAGGTTTTTGAAACCATGTTTAAATTTTGCGTCCTTATGTTAGATCAAGATCAAGGAATGTAACAGAGTGTATGGATAGTGATAAGATATGGATAGGATAAGCAAGAACAAGAATGGATAAGGGACATGGATTGAAGGTTGGGATAGGATAGTGGCAGAAAGTTGCAATAAGACAGGGAATATGGATGAAAAGTTATAATAAGAAAATGGATAAATGACCAAAAGCTATGATAGACTGAAAGCTGCAAACAAGATGCATGATGATCATGAAGATCGTTAGCCTTGTCAAGATCAAAGGTGGAAAGAGGAAATTGGACATGAGGGACAATAGGATATGAAGGGTAATGACAAGGGTTCGATAGGATAATGGAACAATGAAGGACAAAAGGATATGATAGGATAAAACCTGCCCCCAAGTACGGTATGCAAGAGGTTCATAGATTACGCATGATGCCTGTTTGCCAGGTTTTCATCATGGTACTTGCCCAAGGTGCCTGTTTGCCAGGTTTTCACCAGTGGATGAATTATTTTTGCTTTACTTTTTCTTTCTTTTCTCTTTTTTTTTCACTTTTTTTTTTTTTTTGTATTTTGACTTTTTCAATAGAAGATGGACACATGATAGGGGATGGAAGAAGGACTCAAGCATCCTTTTGTTTGGATAGTAGCTTTGAAAAAAATGGATCATGACCTTAAAAGTATGCTCAAAGACGTTGGTAGGATAAGGACATGGAAAATAAGATGAAACTAAGGCAAGGATTTATGTAAAGGATTGGATCAAAGGGATGGAAGGATGGAAAATATGCATTGGATAATGGATAGGGTATTGGAAGAATTGTGCTTGAGTGGATGGAGATGAAGGAAAGATCGACATTGGCACACACCTTGAGGGGTGATGGAGTGATGGAGGAAAGACGTATTTTGGATATTGAGATTTTGACGAAGGAAAGGCTATGGACATAAGGGCCCAAAATGGATAAAGAAGGTGATGGAGGAATAGACTTGGAATGTTTGGATGGAGGAATAGCAATTTTGGATGCCAAGTTGGATGTTTCTTTAGGATTTTGCGCTTCAAGGAGCCGCTTAGGGATCCACATGGTTTTTGATTTTTCATGCTTTTGTGGTTCCTTGGAGTGCATTGCTTGCACAAGGGATTTAGGAACCCATATATATTTTGACTTTTGTTTTTGATTTTGCTTTGTGGGCCTTTGTGGCCTTTTGGATATTTCTTTTTCTTTATATATCATATTGTTCTTTGTTTTGACATGTCGATTATATTGGACATGTTGATCCTTGAATACATGTGGATTTTTAGACTTACGACTTTTATACTTGGCATCCAAATTGCTTGGAGGGGGAAAGGAATGCATGGGTGGATATGAATGAAATGGACTTCTTTTGGATGGATGAAATTTACTCAAGGATGTATGCCTTTGCTGACCTTGCATAGAGAATGAAGGAATATAAGGACCTAAGATGGATGGAAAGTATGATGGGGAAGGTGTATGCTTGGATTTTGAAGAGATGTGGGATTTAGCAGGGGTACCAACGTCTTGAGAGTGAGTTGTGTAGACATGACCCTTAAGATCTTCTTTGATATGGAGGGGTTCTTTCTCATGAAGGTCTACCCCTTTGCCTTTATGAATATTTTGACTTGTAGGATACTCTTTTCTTTGGGAAGAAGACGCAAGTCCATTATGAGGTGGATATGATATGAGAGAAATAATGAGATCTTGAAGTGGATCAGATTTCACCAAAGTGGAAGAACCCATTATGCATGTCGAGGGTTCATAAACATCTTGCACTGACACATTAGAATCATGAGGGGGATTAGGATCATGAGGGGGACTAGGATTGTGTAGTGGACATGGTTCAATGATAGGCTCTTCAAGAGATGGAATGGGAGAAATAATGGGATCATCAAAAGAAATACGATCTTGGAGTGTATATGGAGCATTAGGACAAGGAGATGGAGGAAAAAGTGGATCTTGTGGAGGATTTAAAGGCATAATTTGATCTTGACAAGGAGGAAGATCATTGGAATCCTCTTTAAAGGTGCTTTGCTCTTGACTTTCAATGGGATCATTGGAAAGGATGGAAGGGATATCTGGAATGTCAATGGGATTTGAAAGGACATTTTTTTCATGAAATGGAAGGGGGTCATTTGGGATTGGATGGACTGGGATATCTTGATCTTGCTCGAGGAATGGAGTGTCAATAGGACTTTGGATAGGATGGACAAGAATAGGGGAATCATCATGAGTGTCTAGGAACATGGGGTCCTGGTTAACAACTGGATGGGATGATAAGGTTTCAGGATCTTGATCATATGTTTTAAGACACGTTTCTTCATGCTCTAAATTATCCTCTTGACATGAGGTTGGACTTTGGATATGCATGGGGGATTCTGACAAGGAATCAATGTTTTGGCATGAAGGAAATGTACTTTGAACATTTGTGATGGATTCTGGCAAGGAATCAATGCTTGAACATGAGAAAGAGGGACTTCGAATGGGGTCCTCTAAAACAGGTAATGGTAATAAAGTGCATGGTGGCATTGGGTCTTGTATTTCTGGAACATGACAAGGATGTGCATCATGAATTGGATTATCATGGCAATCAATTATGGATAGCCTTTGGATAATTTCATCCTTCGGTGTATTGTTTGATGAGGACAATATGGAAGGTTCTTGTGAAACTTCTAAAGGTGTAGGGATAGATGCCACTAGAGAGTGAATTTGCTTGCGAGGGGATGAGGGATTGTTAGACATAAGTGTATTATTTTGATCTTCCCCAAAGAACTCACTTGGTAATTTCCTTAAGATCATTGCAATAAAGCCACCTTTCTTTCAAGGTTTTGACATAATTGGATCTGGAATTTGAACTTGTTTAGCAAGAATTTGGTCTTGGTTTGATGTCATGTTTTGATATTGGACTTGGTTCAATTGTTCCGACATGTTTGAAACTTGGCTTGGCACATGTTGCAAGTTTTGTTTTTGAATGTTTGGTTGTGGTTGTTGACATTGATATGTTGATTGAACTTGTTGATATTCCACCATTGGTTGAATTATTTGTGGACATTGTATAGTTGGCTGGACATATTGTTGAAATTGGACCATTGGTTGTGTTGGTTGTATATGTTGAACAATTGGTTGAACCATAGGTTGTATTGGTTGAAAATATGATTGATAGTAAACACCTTCTTGTTCTTGTTGTGGAGGCACATAATGTTTAAATTGATGTTGTCTCCTTTCTTAAAATTGTTTCATCATCTCTATTTGTGAGAGGAGAGCTAGTATGTCTAATCGTTCAAGAAGAGATCTTACATCAATTGGCTCAATCTTTGGATTTTGACCTGGAAATTTTTGAAACATTTTGGACATTTGTGATCTATTCTTCTCAATGTTTTTCACTTTTTGTTCCAATATCTCCTTTTTTTGAGCTAGTTTCTCCTCTAGTTTTTGTATTTGGAGACTCATTTCATCATAAAAAGTTTGATCGATATTTCCTTGTTGTTGGGTTGGATAGAATTGCGATTGCATTGTCGGTTGATATGTCAAACTTTGTTGTATCATTGGTGCTTGGAACCTTGTTTCAATAGACATGTCACTATGCAAATGCAATATTTTTGGAATTTTTCAGGGATAATATATGATATGCAAAATAGATGAAAATGCAATCTATGGCAAGAATGCAACCTATGTTTTTGTTGTTTTCAAGATTTTGACAAACTTTTGAAATGCAAATCTAAAAAGAGACCCTTAGGAAATTGAAATGATGTCTAGACCTCAAAGGACAAAAGGACCAAGTGACAATAGGACAAATTGAAAATGTCTCACCTATATGCTTGGATACTAAGCTAGGTCTGACCAAATGACAATAATGACATAAAGAGAAAAAGTTTGATAAGGTCTAAACTTCCTAACAATGACTTAGGGTTTATCAAAGATTTGGATTACTCAACTATGACAAAACCTAGTTTTGACACTATATGCTAAGGGACAATTACTATGCAAGTGACCCTAATATGATATGATAATGACCTAAGCTTAATGAAGAAACCTAGGGTATGCAAATGCAAATGTATGACAATGTCAATCTAAGACAAAACCTAAGGTTGAATTACGAAATGGTATTACTCTAATGCAAGAAGACATATGCAAATGGATGATCTTTATTGATATGCAAAGGGGTATGACCTAGGTGAAACTTAACCTTGGATATTGATAATGAATTTGCAAAATGCAAACCTAGGATGAACCTAAATCTAAGTGACATGAATGTTGAGACAAGATTTTGAACAGTGTTTGACAACCATGTTTGAAGGTGTTTTTTAAATTTTGCTGGATGAAATGTTCTTGTGTTTAACCTTGTTTTGAATCAATTTGTCTTGTTTTTGAAATGAGATGCAATTCAACTCTTGACAAACAAAGAAGACAAGATATTTCAACCTAGACTCAAGACAATCATGCTCATTCACACATTTCTTATGGTAGGCAAGGACATTAGGTACTTGAGAGGTAGACTCATTATGGGATTCAAGGAGAATACATAGATGCTTGACCTCATGGGCTCCCCTCCATGGCACTCACTTCTCAGGGAAGCCAAGCATCAGTCCCCATGGAAATCTCCCCATGGGGAACTTAGTATCTCTTCAAAGTATCCAAACTTGTCCTTCTCAAGCAACTAGAAGGATTTTTGGCCTCTAAATACAAGGTGTTTAGTAAGGATTTCTGTTAAGTGTTACTCCTTGATGTCACACAAGTGTGATTGAGACATTAAGCCCATCAAGATACCAAACATATGTTGATATGAGAAAGAGTCCAAGGGTCATCACTTCCCAAGTAACTACAATTCCCACGTAACCCTTCCTTCAAAGCTTTCGCTCATCAGGTATTTATTTATAGTGAGTTAAAATGCCAAGGTATTCTAGCCATACTCACTTTGGGTCATTCCCTTCTCATGATTATCACTTGCTTACAAAAGCAAATGGTCGGGAAGGCAGGCCCTCTAAAGGTGACACACAATCAAAAACATGAGCATGGTATTGAAGATCTGGATTTCTGATCACCCTAAGAAGGATGAGAGCATACTCTCCTACTCCAATGTCAAACTTGACAATCAAAGAAAACATACATTCATTCCATCCTATTTAGAAATCACTAGGTGCCTAAATATTAATTGCAAACACAAAGTTTAGTTGTAGTCCAAGGCAACCTGCAAAACCCAAGTCAGAAGTTTGATATGTTTAGTCTTTGACTATCAAACCTACACAAAAACATGTTAGTAGTTTCATTTTTTGTCTTTGCCATGCATATGCCAAGGTTCTGCACATAGAATCAGTACCAAAAAACCAAAAGGTAGAAACAACATGCAAAATAGAACAATTTGCAAGTAAAAACACATTGCCTTTTACCTCTGTTTCTATCCCTACACAGGCGCAGAAGTCTTGACACAGGCGCAGAATGCTTGACACAGGCACAGAATGTCCTTGACACAAGCACAAAATGCTTGACACAGGTGTAGAATGCTTGACACGAGTGCAGAAGTTCTCAGAAAACACTGCACTACCCTGTTTCTTGGGTTTTTGACTTGCAAATCATCTCAAAAGCACTCAAAAGCATGGTTAGGGGGTTAGTTCACGTCGAGTTCACCAATTAATGTAGCATAGGAATCTAGAAATCATCACAAGCAAATCAAAATACTAATCTAGCTCAATCACGAAAGCTCAAATACAATGATCAATCCTAAACACACTAAATAAAGACATGAAAGCAAAACATTCAAGATTAGAAGGTGTAAAGCGGAAAAATCGAACCCTAGTTGTTCTCCCCTCCCCAACTCCAAGGAGAGAGAAGGGAGAGTCACTAGGGTTGATGGTTTTCACTTAGGAGAGACTTTACATTCAAAAAAGGGGTTGAAACCCACAAGATCCAATCCCACGCAATGCAAGATTGGATTCTAAATGAGTTTCAAGGGTTAAGACATCAAGGATACCCTCTTTTGTAAAGAAATGTAGATAGAATGATTGAACTAGGAATGCATGTAAAGTAGGAAAGATTTTCTTATAAACAGAGATAGGGATATGGGATGAAGCTGCGGACCTAGAATTAGCAGTAAAATGTCGAGACGGTGCTGTTCTGCAAATTTGAGCAAAAGTTGACGGGACGATGGCGCCCGGCGTGCACACGGTCCTCCGAAAAATCCGCGAAACGAAGGGGGATCTGTTCGTCTCTGCACAAGGATTCCAGATCTTCAATTACAGCCGCATACCTGCAACCTACACACAGAAAAGAGAGGACAATTGGGGGGTTAGGGATGAGGGGTTTGCCTTTAGGTCAAACCCCAGTTTTGGAATTAACCAAGAAATGAGAATGTTGTAAATGTAAATGTTTGTAATGTAAACAAGTACTGATACCTTGTTGTAAGAATGTTTGTATTCTTACATGCGAAGGTGTAATGCATGTAGTATGTTGTATGTTGTATGTGATCTCCTCTTCAATGGTTGAATCCTTGTCTTGAATGCAACACTTAGCCTTGAATGGAGACTTAGAATGCTCAATTGCTTGAAGGAATGCTTGAATGCTTGAATGTTTGAATGTTTGAATATTGCTTCCGCGTCTTGCTCACATATGTTTTTCTCTTTTTTTTCCCATTTCCTCAAATGGGAGGGGAAATGTAGTTTATATACTTGTCAATTAGGGCTGATAGACTGATTTTCCCAACCTTAGGCCGACCAGGAAACATTATTTTCCAATTTGTAAACTTAAAGACCCGATGCCCAAAAGAGACCAGGCCCAAAATAGGGCCAGGGACCAGGGCGCTGGGTGCCATGGTCCTAGGGGACTAGGGCGCTGGGTGCCCTAGTCCAGAAGGACCAGGGCACTGGGCACAATGGTCCCACCTCTCGGGACAGCAGGGTGCAAGGAGGGATCAGGCCAGGGTGCAGAAAAATGCAGTTTTTGGTGTTATAAACAGGTTTCGGGGTCTCCATTCAGGTTCAATGTTGCACCGCCATCGTGAAGACCCAAATGTAGTTGAAATTGCAAGTGTCACAATTTTAGGACGCTACATTTAGCCCCCACTTTAGCGGGAGTATAAGCCTACGCTCATACTTCCAGTAAAGTACAAGGAAACAACATTGAAAAACTTTCACCATGTCAAGGAGGCAAGATACACCAAGCCCCCAATGGACTATGGATCTTACGACTTTGATTGAAAAAGTAAAAGGGAAGATCACAAGGGAGAACCATGACTATCAGTAGTAAGGTTCCCTCATTATGAGTCATGCAAGAAAGATATCAAAAATTTTCAAGGCAAAGCTAAATTTGTCAAGAAATTTTCAAGTATCTTGAAAAGATATGAACGGGATGTATGCCCCCCTATGTTAAAGCAATCACACATGCCTCACTGGGGGTGATTGCTTTAAGGTAGTGATACCTTTAAGAAATGAGAAGGGAAAGGAGCACATTATCACAAGGATTTAGCCCCCAAGTGTGAGATAAGCCCAAGGATAATAGACACAACACACAAAGCACAAGGTGACTTCGCTTTCCTCGGGGTCAGTATGCTGTATGATAATTCATGTATATCATATGTATGTATGCATAATTGTTATTCATTCCCCAATCAAGGAAGGTCACCTAGAAGAAGGGAACACATGTGTCTTTTGAGTCAACATGAGAGAGACCAAAAGAGATCTCAATGTTTTGCATCATCCTCAAGTAGACAACACTAAGGACAACAAATAGAAGAATCAAAATAACATATAGAAGAAGTAATAAAAGAGATCAAGAGAGGAGGAGAGAGTCTGCTATGCTAATGAACTAGTCTAGCACGTCATCTACCCCCCGATCTTGCTGATCAATATTTTGGGAAGGTAGGAAACACGCTAGAGGAGGAACATCCAACATAGCAGATGGAGCTATCACAAGATCCAAACAAGGGCTATGTTCATGTTCTGAGCCACGTTGTTCTTGTCTAGGAGCTAGGATAAGTTCTTTAGAAAATTTGTTAGATAAATGGTTATCAACATCAACATATTCATACTCACTATCAGAATGAACAGGAGTAACATTTTCATCATGAATAACATTTTCATCTATATCATCATCAAGATTTATAAAAATAGGATCTTTAACTCACACAGGATCAAGACCATCATGCATCTTATGTTTAGGAGATTTCGGCTCAATCGTCGGCTGAGGAGAAAATGGAATAATACTGGTTGAAGGTGTTTTTGGGGATTGCAAAGTTTGAGAAGCAACTGCCTGAGCTCTAAGACGACACTTTCATCGACGTTCACGTGTAGAACAATTTCGTCTAGTCTTAGTAGGAAGTTGAGAAGATTGAGGAGGAGGAATGTTCTCATCCTTTTCACTTGGGTGTTTAGGTTGTGGTCTCTTAGGTTGAATAATAGGAGAAGAGGAAGGTCTCTTCTCTCCATAAGAGGAAGGAGGAGGAATTGCTCCATATAAGGGAGGAATATTCGGTTTAGGAAGGAGACCAAGTCCATTATGACGAGGAGGTATAGGTCTACTTTTAGGAAGTTTATTAGATATAGGCATAGTCACATTCATAGGAATGGGTCGGGAATCTTCTTGAGGAAAGACATTAGTTTTATCTTTCAAAGGAAGAACTTCCTTCTCAAGAACAATAGGAATGTCAAGTTTGGGTGTTCTAGGTTCACTTAGAGATAGGATCATATCTTTCTTCCACTTTTGATAAGATTTGAAAAGATGATCACTTCGCGGAGGAAGAGATTGGAATTGTTTAGGCCAAAAGTAATCAATAGGAACACTAGAAGTTCTTTCAGCTGGTTTAAAGAGACTATGATTGACAGTAACAACTTCACCATTATGGGGAAATTTCAAACACTTGTGAATAGGAGAAGCAATAGCTTTTATGGAAGATAACCAAGGATAGCCTAGCTTCACACGAAATTGTTCGGATGATGGAATAATAGAAAAGTCCACATCAAGGGATTTGTTATGGACCTCAATAGGTAATGTAATAGAACCAATTGCAGGAGAAGAAAATGCATCAAATAATTTCACAACCACATTTGTTTCATCATAGATCACTTGATTCAATTGCAAAGTAAAAAGAAATTCTTCAGTAATGACATTAACCATACAAGAAGGATCAATAAGCACTCCACGGCAAGGTGTATTCTTGACTTTTGCAACTATATATAAAGGACCATCAGGTGCCCTGATAGTTTCACTAGAATCAAAGGTGATGGAAGGTTCTTTAGGGATTTTCTGCTGCTCTACAAAGTTAATCACATTCGGAGTCATGGACACAAGATCATCAGGTGAGACAGAGGAATCAGTAGTATCGATCGCATTAGAGGTATGAGAAGGTAATGGATTAATAAAAATCTGAAGATTTTGGTTAGGAGGAGCTACAGATGTGTTGCCTTTATTATTCACACCAGAAATAGAGATAGTATTATTATCAATCAGATCTTGAATTTTACCCTTTAAAGCAAAACATTTTTCAGTATCATGCCCAAGATGACGATGAAACTGACAAAAAGATTTGTTATCAAAATAAGGTGAATTAATCTTTGCAGGGTCTATTTGCCTTATAGGAGGAAGAGTAAGCACATTTTGTTCCAATAACTTATTCATAATACTATGCAATGATTCATTCAAAGGAGTAAACTTTCTTTCTCTCTTGAAAAACTTAGAAATAGGAGGCACACCTGATGCTGCATTCACATTGTTGTTGATGATGTTTTCATTGAATTTAATGGACTCTCTGTTCGGTTTAAACTTCAGAAATGGTTGTTGACTACTATCACCCTTATCACTCGGAGCCATAGGATTTGCTTGTTCCATTTGACTCACATTCAGTTGATAATTGTGAAGAGTTGTGCACAACTATTGGAAAGAAGTAAACTCAGAAAATAGAAGTTTTTCTCTAATATCTTTTTGTAAATTAGAAATAAAGATTCTTTGAATGTCATTGTTAGGTACTGGAAAAGAAATTTGAGCATACAAATGCTTATATCTACCAATGAAATCAGTCACTTTTTCTTTAACACCTTGTTTACAATGCATTAAATCAATCAAAGTAACTTTAGGACTTATATTGTTTTGAAATTGTTGAATAAAAGCATTTGCAAGTTGTTCAAAAGAAGTAATAGAATACGAAGGCAACGAGCAATACCATTGTAGGGCTTTATCTCTTAATGTTCGAGTAAACAATTTTGCAAGCAACCTTTGGTCATAAGCAAAATCAGTACATATTGTTTGAAAGGTCTTAACATGTGTTAGAGGATCACCCTTACCATTATAAAGCTCCAAATGCGGAATTCCAACATGTTTAGGGGGGATAGCTCGAACAATGTCAGGAGAAAGTGGGCTCGCAACATCAAATGTGGGCACACTAAACTTATATTGATTCATAGAGGCAATTTGTTGCTGTAAAGAAGAGACAGTTTGTGCAAGATTGTTAATGGTCGCTTCAGTCGAAGAGTTCATATTAGACGTGTTAGATTGTGATGGAGGTGTTATGTTATTGAAAGAAGGTAGAGAGTAAGGTGGTGGGACACTATGATAGTTAGTCATAGGAGATGATTGGACAGGAGGAACACTACAAGGAGGAATGGAAGGGTTAAATGA
Source organism: Cryptomeria japonica (assembly GCF_030272615.1). Taxonomy (NCBI): domain Eukaryota; kingdom Viridiplantae; phylum Streptophyta; class Pinopsida; order Cupressales; family Cupressaceae; genus Cryptomeria; species Cryptomeria japonica. Next base: position 286,920,117 of record NC_081413.1, read on the forward strand.
ATTGCCCCCTTGCGTCATGTTCATTTGTGGAGATATAAGAGGAACACTCATTGAAGGAATGAATGAAGAAGTCAGATTGAATGAAGGAAGAGGGTTGATTGGAGAAGAGGGATTGCCCCCATGATTAGTGATCATAGGAGGAATGTCTTGTATTGAAGTAGTCATTATGTTTGATGTAAAAGTAGGTATACTAGCAATAGAAGTCATCAAAGGGATAGAATGATTAACTTGAGTAGGGGGTTGTGTGTAATGTAAAGTTTCGGCACAACTTTTCATAGGCATCACATTTGAATCCACAATGTGTGCAGTACCACGCAAAATATCAATTCCATTCTTATCACTTTTAACCATACATTTTAGACCCTCAATTAATGAAAGAGCTTCACTATCAGGGTATTCTTGAGACATCCATTGTTGAAAATCATCAAATTGGTTATCCAATTTTGAAAGTATTTCTATAGAAACGTCATGGAGAGCTTCTTCATCATTAAGAGGATTAGAGGAATTACCCATGTCCTCGTTAAAAAGGCCATTCAAATTAGGTTCCATCTCCTCAGTAATTAAACCTTGGAAGGACTTAATTCTAAGGCTTCGTCTAACGGGAATAGTGTAAGTAGGGCTTATTGTTGTAAAACTCATGCACTAAAGAGAGAGAGAAGATTTTGAATTTTAGAGGTAGCGAATTTCAATAAAATCAGCCAATCTCCTAGATTTAAGCTGTTAAATGCAATCAGGACAATCTCCTGAAATTTCGGAAAAAATGTCCGGGACCATGGCGAACGGAGTGCACACGGTCCTCGCAACTTTTTTTGAAATTTTCAGGGATGAAAGTTATGATGATTTTAAAGCTAATCTGAAAAAATTGAGTGATTTTAAGATCTGTAGATAGGCCAAATTAAAGTTGCAATCTCAAAATTGAACCCTACCAAGATTGTTGAAAAATGTAAAATTTGAATTTTGAAAAAGAGGGGGAAACTGAAATTTTGAATTTTATGATTTTAGAGGGAATATTAAAAGCAATGCAAGTTTTGAAATTTAAAAGTTGACTCAATTTCATGCAAAATTCGAATTTGAAAGTGGAAATCAAGGTTGTTGCAATTAAACACTTAATTTCAAAAGTCACAAACTGCAAAAATTTGAATAAAACACTGAAATTTCGAATGAATGCCAACACACTTTTCAGATTTAGGACTGTAAGAAACACAATTTTGATATGAATTTTAATTTCAACAATTTTTGAATGATTAGAAGCCTCAATCCAAGCAATCGCTAGACCAACTTTGACTTTAACTTTGAAAGTGTTAAAATTGATAAAATCAGCCAAAATTCTAGATTTTAGCAGAAAAATACAGTAAGATCTAGCTCCCGAAATTTCAAAAAAAATGTCGGGGACGAGGGCGCTCGGGGTGCACACGGTCCTCGCAACTTTTTTCCAAATTTTCAGGGATGAAAGATATTGTGATTTTATTGCGGAATCCAAAGTTACAGCCGATTTGGAGGTGTTTTGATTAGTGAAATTATCAGTCAAAGGTTGAATCAAGAAGGTATTAAAAATTAGGGTTTTGACATTTAACCACTTAATTTTCAGAATTAAAGCACAAATATGAATTGACAATTTTCAATAGAAGGGTAGAAGCATTAACAATTAAACATTTCACAAGTTTAATTACTAAAAAGAAAATTTTAGGGTTTTTATGCAATTAACCTCTAAAATTTGCAAAAGATCAAACATGGAAATGTAATTAAGGAAACAAAAATTTTCAGATCTAACCATGAATAATCAGAATGAGGATGTTCACATTGGGTTCACCAAAATGTAAAGCGGAAAAATCGAACCCTAGTTGTTCTCCCCTCCCCAACTCCAAGGAGAGAGAAGGGAGAGTCACTAGGGTTGATGGTTTTCACTTAGGAGAGACTTTACATTCAAAAGAGGGGTTGAAACCCACAAGATCTAATCCCACGCAATGCAAGATTGGATTCTAGATGAGTTTCAAGGGTTAAGACATCAAGGATACCCTCTTTTGTAAAGAAATGTAGATAGAATGATTGAACTAGGAATGCATGTAAAGTAGGAAAGATTTGCTTATAAACAGAGATAGGGATATGGGATGAAGCTGTGGACCTGGAATTAGCAGTAAAATGTCGAGATGGTGTTGTTCTACAAATTTAAGTGAAAGTTGACAGGACGATGGCACCCGGCGTGCACACGGTCCTCCAAAAAATCCGCAAAACGAAGGGGGATCTGTTTGTCTCTGCACAAGGATTCCAGATCTTTAATTACAGCCGCATACCTGCAACCTATACATAGAAAAGAGAGGATGATTGGGGGGTTAGGGATGAGGGGTTTTCCTTTAGGTCAAACCTCAGTTTTGGAATTAACCAAGAAATGAGAATGTTGTAAATGTAAATGTTTGTAATGTAAACAAGTACTGATACCTTGTTGTAAGAATGTTTGTATTCTTACATGTGAAGGTGTAATGCATGTAGTATGTTGTATGTTTTCATGTGATCTCCTCTTCAATGGTTGAATCCTTGTCTTGAATACAACACTTAGCCTTGAATGGAGACTTAGAATGCTCAATTGCTTGAAGGAATGCTTGAATGCTTGAATGTTTGAATGTTTGAATATTGCTTCCGCGTCTTGCTCACATATGTTTTTCTCTTTTTTTTCCCCTTTCCTCAAATGGGAGGGGAAATGTAGTTTATATACTTGTCAATTAGGGCTGATAGACTGATTTTCATGACCTTAGGCCGACCAGGAAACATTATTTTCCAATTTGGAAACTTAAAGACCCAATGCCCAAAAGAGACCGGGCCCAAAATAGGGCCAGGGACCAGGGCGCTGGGCGCTATGGTCCTGGGGGACCAAGGCACTGGGTGCCCTAGTCCAGAAGGACCAGGGCACTGGGCACCATGGTCCCACCTCTCGGGACAGCAGGGTGCAAGGAGGGATCAGGCCAGGGTGCAGAAAAATGCAGTTTTTGGTGTTATAAACAGGTTTCGGGGTCTCCATTCAGGTTCAATGTTGTGCCGCCATCGTGAAGACCCAAATGCAGTCAAAATTACAAGTGTCACAATTTTAGGATGCTACAGAAGGTAAGCAAACCAAATGCAAATCTGAATATCTGTTTCATGTGGCTCCATTGTCCTTCTTTCTTCTTCAAATAGCTTTTGTTTGTGGATCTCACCTTCAAGTGCATAAACCTAATGTGAAAGCAAGATTGACAATTAGTGCAAGAGTACTCAAAGCATGATTGATTCGAAAAAGTGATTAATTCAAAAAAGTGATTAGTCTTGATTGAAGAAATTCATCCAATTTATAGATAAATTGGAGAAATGAAAAGATTAGCATGAAAGAGATTCGAATAGAAATTCAAATCAAGAAAAAATGACAAGTGTATGAAAAATTGCTATGCAAGGACTTATGACAATTTATGACAAATTGCTATGCAAGGATTTATCACAAGATTTTGAAATAGAAATAGACATTTAGGAATTTAGGAGAAATTAGAAAATTATGTTAGAAATGATGACTTGGAAATTAGGAAATTGATGAAAATTAGGTAAATTAATTAATAATTTCTCATTCATTAATTAATTTACAAAAATAGGAGGAATTAATTAGCCAATTAAATAAACATTTAATTGTGACAAGAAGACTTAGGATAAATAAATAAATTATTTAACCTAGAGGGAAAATGAATAAATCATAAAACCTTAGAAGATTAGGTCTTGACAAAAGATAATTGATGTCGATTCGATTTGATCATGATTCTGACTTGATAAATGACCAATGCTGATAAGTGATTTGATTGATAAATGTGCCAATTGATGAGGAACAATGGCAAATTGATCCAAATTGGTATGATTGAGAAGGACAATGATCGATGACAAATCGATCGCAAAATGACAAGATTGACAAGCTCATAAGGATTGACCAAAATCATGACTGAAAATTGTTATCAACAAGACCTAATTTGAAAGCAAGAAAAAAGAGGAATGCAGAAGAAGGACTCGATGCTTGCAAACGATAAAGACCAAGTGTGAATCATAGGAGAAATGTTAATGCGACGCAAAAACCCTAAAATAAGGCAATGCGCAAATGTTAAAGTACGATTCCGCAAGCATTGACCATTTTTAGACGTCTACAATAATATTTTGAGTGTTGGATAGATGGTTGACAAAGGTTATGATCTACAATTCAAGGATAGTAAATGCAAGATCTCGAATGCCTCTGATATAGAGATTGCATTTAGAACTAAGATTGAAGGTAACATTTTTCACTTGAATGCTAATGAGAAAAGTTGTTTGATTGCTCAGATTGATGAGAGTTGGTTATGGCATAGGAGAATGTGTCATGTAAACTTTGATTCAATGATTAAGATTAGTTCTACACATGTTGTTAGAGATCTACCTAAGATTGTTAAGCCTGCTAATCTAGTATGTAAGGAATGTCAGTTGGGTAAGAAAACAAGGATTTCTTTCAAGAACAAATAGTATACATCATATGGACTGCTAGATCTTGTGCATACTGACCCATGTGGACCTACACATGTTAGAAGTGTGTAAGGTGATAGATATTTTATGTTGCTAATTGATTATTATTCTAGGATGATGTGGGTTGTCTTTTTAAAGGAGAAATCATAAGCATTGGATAAATTTAATATATTTAATGCAAAAGTGGAGACTGAGTCTAGTTTGAAGCTAAAGTGTCTGAGATCTAATAGAGGTGGAGAATTTTGTTCTGGTGAGTTCAATTCAATCTGTGAGTAGCATGGAATTAGAAGACAATTATCTTCTCCTAGAACCCCTCAGCAGAATGGAGTTGTTGAGAGGTGTTGGGAAAATGGTGTCTTAACCTTGCATTTACATGCGGTTACTATTTATAATAAGTTTTCATTTGAGCACGAAATGGTGCAAAACTCTCCCCAAAGCTTCTAGTTGGATAGATAAGCATTTTGATAAAGTTACATCGCAAGCTCACAACTGGTTTTGAAGATATTAAATTTTCCATTTTGGAGGGGTCCAATGAAAGGTTTAAATTTTATTTTGAGGAGTTTAGAGGCCCCAAAATTCCATTAAAAATGGGCATAAATGGAATAGTGGTTTACGAGGCAATACAATACTTCACAAGCTTTCCAACTCTTCAAACAATTTGTCAATAAGACACACGACTCTCAAGTTATGGCCTCCAGAAGTTTGTACTCCTGAAATAGGAAATATAAAATACATCCAACAAATAAAAGAGATATAAAAAGGGAGGGACACATCATAGGGCATCTAGAAGTGAGATAAGGTTGGCTACACCTTCTGGGTGGTTTTAGCCCATGGTTTTGTAATGCCGTTTGATGGTTTCTTGTATTGAATCTCCTATGTATGAGGTGCGTGAGATAGAGGTTGTGTGTAAGAGTCATATAGCTATTGAGTTACCTCTAGATTTCTAATTATTGGTACTCCTACGAAGATCTTTCTTTGCAAGTATATTGTAATCTATTTTTTTATTATGGAATAATATATTAGACAACTTTTGGACTGTGGGGTTTTTCTCTCAAAAGGGTTTTCCCCATGTAAATCAGTGTGTAATGGTTTGAATGTTATTATATCTATTTTTGTTTTCTGTAACTGTTGTGATGATCTATAAAAGTTTTTGCATTACCAGGTCCTCTCAAGGTAAGTGTAGGAAGTTGTTCCACTACTTAACTTCCTTACAAGTGGTATCAGAGTTTGATCACCTTTGTTTTTAGTTGTGGGTTGTTGGGTTTTTTGAATTAATATAGATCTAAGTGGGAGCTTTTGCAGAAGACACTTTTTGATCTTGTTGCATGAATTTTCAGAAGGCAAGTTTGTCAGGGAAAATAGAGGTGGAGAAATTTAATGGAACCAATTTTGAGATATGGAAGTTGAAGATGGAAGATCTGCTAATAGATCAAGATCTATGGGATGTTGTTGATGTGAATATCCAAAGACCCTTAGATACTACTGTGGCAACTCAATATGATGTTATGGACCAAAAAGCCAAGGGTCTAATCAGACTGTGCCCGGAAAACTCTATTCTGATCAATATCGATGAAGAAAACACTGCAAAGAAGCTATGGACTAAGCTTGGTGAAATCTATTATCTGTGAGAAAATTGATAGATGCGAGTGTGCAAGTAGTCTTTTCTGAAGTAGGATGTAAGATGATTAAGGGTGCTATGATAATTGCTAGAGGTGTCAACTTTGGCACTTTGTATAAGCTAGATGCATACACTATTGAGTGTAATAGCACTTCTGTAAAAAGTAAATCTATGGAAGATTTGAGGGTTTCACCTTCAACAGATGGAAATGGTTTTTGGGTAACTAAGGGTGTTCTTTCTTCTGAAGAAAAGTTACCTTCAGAGAAGACTATGTTATGGCACCAGAGGCTTGGCCACATTGGAGAAAAGGGTCCAAGGACCTTGAAAAATAAAAAACATTGTTGAAGTCTTGAATGATTGTAATCTTGACTTATTTCTATGAGCATTGCATTTATGGAAAACAAAACCATGTTCAGTTTTACTCAAGTTCTCATAAAACTTGTGGTGTTTTGGATCTTATTCATTTTGATGTGTTTGGTCATGTAGATGTTCCTTTGATTGGAAAATCCACATATTATGTTTCATTTATTGATGATTTTTGTAGAAGGACATGGGTATATTTTTGAAAGAGTAAATCTGAAGTTTTTAGCTGATTTAAGGAATTTAAAGAAATGGTTGAGTCGCATACTAGAAAGAAAATTAAAAGTTTGAGGACTGATAATGGCGGTGAATTTTTCTTTAAAGATTTTGATAGATTCTGTAAAGACTATGGCATTAACAAATAGAAGATAACTTTGTATTCTCCATAACATAATGGAGTTGCAGAAAGAATGAACATGACACTGATGGAGAAGGCTAGGAGTATATTGAGTGGTGCTGGTCTAGAACAAAAGTTTTGGGTTGAAGCTGTTGCCATTACTTGCTACCTAATCAACAGGTCTCCTACATCAGCCCTTGTTGATAAAATGCCTATGGAAGCATGGTTGGGTCACAAGCCTTCATTGAGACATCTTAGATTTTTTGGTTGTGAGGCATATGCACATGTGCCAAAGGAGAAATAGACAAAGTTGGAGAACAAGGTTGTGAAATGTATCTTCACTGAGTATAGTTATTGTGTGAAAGGATACAAGCTTTGGGACCATGTTGCACAAAAGGTAATTCATACTAGAAGTGTTATTTTTAGAGAAATTAAGTCTCTTTTTGTTACATTGCAGCCAAAATAGACTAAAAAGAAAGATCTAATTCAATTTCCTTCTACACATGAAAGAGTTGAATCGAGACCCCTAGATAGGCAAGAAGTTGAGGGGAGCTCATCTAGCCATAAATCTTCAAAAAAGGAGGAAGAACCTCCAACTTAGTTTGTTCAAAGGTCTACAAGTGTAATACCCTAAAAATGGTCATCTAAACCTTGGGCCCCTAATCTCGACAACACCACCAAGGTCCTAACCAAAGGCAATTAAATCAATCTTGGGCACATTATTAATTCTTTAATCATCAATTATCACACGGAAAATCAATTACTCAATATTAATTAAATATTTATTTAATTAATTGAACCATTTCCCATAATATCATTGTAGCATCCTAAAATTGCGACACTTGCAATTTCGACCGCATTTGGGTCTTCACGATGGCGATGCAACACAGAACCTGAATGGAGACCCCGAAACTTGTTCATGACATCAAAAACTACATTTTTCAGCACCCTGTCCTGATCCTCCTTGCACCCCGCTATCCCTGGAGGTGGAGCCATCATGAAGACCAAAATGCAGTCGAAATTGCAAGTGTCGCAATTTTAGGACGCTACATTTAGCCCTCACTTTAGCGGGAGTATAAGCGTACGCTCATACTTTCGGTAAAGTACAAGGAAACAACATTGAAAAACTTTCACCATGTCAAGGAGGCAAGATACACCAAGCCCCCAGTGGACTAAGGATCTTATGACTTCGATTGACAAAGTAAAAGGGAAGATCACGAGGGAGAACCATGACTGTCAGTAGTAAGGTTCCCTCACTATGAGTCATGCAAGAGAGATATCAAAAATTTCCAAGGCAAAGCTAAATTTGTCAAGAAATTTTTGAGTATCTTGAAAAGATATGAATGGGATGTATGCCCCCCTACGTTAAAGCGATCGCAAATGCCTCACTGGGGGTGATTTCTTTAAGGTAGTGATACATATAAGAAATGAGAAAGGAGCACATTATCGCAAGGATTTAGCCCCCAAGTGTGAGATAAGCCCAAGGATAATAGACACAGAACACAAAGCACAAGGTGACTTCGCTTTCCTCGGGGTCAGTATGCTGTATGATAATTCATGTATATCATATGTATGTATGCATAATTGTTCTTCATTCCCCAATCAAGGAAGGTCACCTAGAAGAAGGGAACACATGTGTCTTTTGAGTCAACATGAGAGAGACCAAAAGAGATCTCAATGTTTTGCATCGTCCTCAAGTAGACAACACTAAGGACAATAAATAGAAGAATGAGAATAACATATAGAAGAAGTAACAAAAGAGAGGAGGAGAGAGTCTGCTATGCTAATGAACTAGTCTAGCACGTCATCTACCCCCCGATCTTGCTGATCAATATTTCGGGAAGGTAGGAAACACGCTAGAGGAGGAACATCCAACACAGCAGATGGAGCTATCACAAGATCCAAACAAGGGCTATGTTCATACCCCAAGCCATGGTGTTCTTGTCTAGGAACTAGGATAAGTGCTTTAGAAAATTTGTTAGATAGATGGTTATCAACATCAACATATTCATATTCACTATCAGAATGAACAAGAGTAACATTTTCATCATGAATAACATTTTCATCTATATCATCATCAAGATTTATAAAAATAGGATCTTTAACTCACACAGGATCAAGACCATCATGCATCTTATGTTTAGGAGATTTCGGCTCAATCGTCGGCTGAGGAGAAAATGGGATAATGCTAGTTGAAGGTGTTTTTGGGGATTGCAAAGTTTGAGAAGCAGCTGCCTGAGCTCTAAGATGATGCTTTCATCGGCATTCACGTGCAGAATGATTTCGTCTAGTCTTAGTAGGAAGTTGCGAAGATTGAGGAGGAGGAATGTTCTCATCCTTATCACTTGGGTGTTTAGGTTGTGGTCTCTTAGGTTGAATGATAGGAGAAGAGGAAGGTCTCTTCTCTCCATAAGAGGAAGGAGGAGGAACTACTCCATATAAAGGAGGAATATTTGGTTTAGGAAGGAGACCAAGTCCATCATGGTGAGGAGGTATAGGTCTACTTTTAGAAGGTTTATTAGGCATAGACATAGTCACATTCATAGGGAAGGGTTGGGAATCTTCTTGAGGAAAGACATTAGTTTTATCTTTCAAGGGAAGAACTTCCTTCTCAAGAATGATAGGAATGTCAAGTTTGGGTGTTCTAGGTTCACTTAGAGATAGGATCATATCTTTTTTCCACTTTTGATAAGATTTGAAAAGATGATCACTTTGCGGAGGAAGAGATTGGAATTGTTTAGGCCAAAAGTAATAAATAGGAACGCTAGAAGTTCTTTCAGCTGGTTTAAAGAGACTATGATTGACAGTAACAACTTCACCATTATGGGGAAATTTCAAACACTTGTGAATAGGAGAAGCAATAGCTTTCATGGAAGATAGCCAAGGATAGCCTAGCTTCACACGGAATTGTTCGGATGATGGAATAATAGCAAAGTCCACATCAAGGGATTTGTTATGGACCTCAATAGGTAAGGTAATAGAAACAATTGCAGGAGAAGAAAATGCATCAAATAGTTTCACAACCACATTCATTTCATCATAGATCACTTGATTTAATTGCAAAGTAAAAAGAAATTCTTCAGTAATGACATTAATCATACAAGAAGGATCAATAAGCACTCCACGGCAAGGTGTATTCTTGACTTTTGCAACTATATATAAAGGACCATCAGGTGCCCTGATAGTTTCACTGGAATCGAAGGTGATGGAAAGTTCTTTAGGGATTTTCTACTACTCTACAAAGTTAATCACATTCGGAGTCATGGACACAAGATCATTAGGTGAGACAGAGGAATCAGTAGTATCAATCGCATTAGAGGTATGAGAAGGTAATGGATTGGTAAAAATTTGAAGATTTTGGTTAGGAGGAGCTACAGATGTGTTGCCTTTATCATTCACACCAGAAACAGAGATAGTATTATTATCAATCAAATCTTGAATTTTACCCTTTAAAGCAAAACATTTTTCAGTATCATGCCCAGGATGACGACGAAATTGACAAAAAGATTTGTTATCAAAATAGGGTGAAGGGTAAGCACATTTTGTTCCAATAACTTATTCATAGGAGGAAGAGTAAGCACATTTTGTTCCAATAACTTATTCATAATACTATGCAATGATTCATTCAAAGGAGTAAACTTTCTTTCTTTCTTGAAAAACTTAGAAATAGGAGGCACACCTGATGCTGCATTCACAACATCAAATGTGGGCACACTAAACTTAGATTGATTCATAGAGGCAATTTGTTGCTGTAGAGAAGAGACAGTTTGTGCAAGATTGTTAATGGTCGCTTCAGTTGAAGAGTTCATATTAGATGTGTTAGATTGTGATGGAGGTGTTATGTTATTGAAAGAAGGTAGAGAGTAAGGTGGTGGGACACTATGATAGTTAGTCATAGGAGATGATTGGACAGGAGGAACACTACAAGGAGGAATGGAATGATTAAATGAATTGCCCCCTTGCGTCATGTTCATTTGTGGTGATATAATAGGGACACTCATTGAAGGAATGAATGAAGAAGTCAGATTGAATGAAGGAAGAGGGTTGATTGAAGAAGAAGGATTTCCCCCATGACTGGTGATCATAGGAGAAATGTCTTGTATTGAAGTAGTCATTATGTTTGATGTGAAAGTAGGTATACTAGCAATAGAAGTTGTCAAAGGAATAGAATGATTAACTTGAGTAGGAGGTTGTGTATAACCCAAAGTTTCAGCACAACTCTTCATAGGCATCACATTCGAATCCACAATGTGTGCAATACCACACAAAATATCAATTCCATTCTTATCACTTTGAAGCATACATTTTAGACCCTCAATTAAAGGAAGAGCTTGACTATCGGGGTATTCTTGAGACATCCATTGTTGAAAATCATCAAATTGGTTATCCAATTTTGAAAGTTGTTCTACAGAAACCTCATGGAGAGCTTCTTCATCATTAAGAGGATTAGAGGAATTACCCATGTCCTCGTTAAAAAGGCCATTCAAATTAGGTTCCATCTCCTCAGTAATTAAACCTTGGAAGGACTTAATTCTAAGGCTTCGTCTAACGGGAATAGTGTAAGTAGGGCTTATTGTTGTAAAACTCATGCACTAAAGAGAGAGAGAAGATTTTGAATTTTAGAGGTAGCAAATTTCAATAAAATCAGCCAATCTCCTAGATTTAAGCTGTTAAATGCAATCAAGACAATCTCCCGAAATTTCGAAAAAAATGTCTAGGACCGTGGTGAACGGAGTGCACACGGTCCTTGCAACTTTTTTTGAAATTTTCAGGGATGAAAGTTATGATGATTTTACAGCTAACCTGAAAAAATTGAGTGATTTTACAATCTGTAGATAGGCCAAATTAAAGTTGCAATCCAAAAATTGAACCCTACCAAGATTGTCGAAAAATGCAAAATTTGAATTTTGAAAAAGAGAGGGAAACTGAAATTTTGAATTTTATGATTTTAGAGGGAATACCAAAAGTAATGCCAGTTTTGAAATTTAAAAATTGACTCAATTTCACGCAAAATTCAATTTTGAAAATGGAAATCAAGGTTGTTGTAATTAAACATTTAATTTCAAAAGTCACAAATTGCAAAAATTTGAATAAAGCACTGAAATTTCGAATGAATGCCAACACACTTTTCAGATTTAGGACTGTAAGAAACACAATTTTGATATGAATTTCAATTTCAACAATTTTTGAATGATTAGAAGCCTCAATCCAAGCAATCACTAGACCAACTTTGACTTTAATTTTGAAAGTGTTAAAATTGATAAAATCAGCCAAAATTTTGGATTTTAGCAGAAAAATATAGTAAGATCTAGCTCCCGAAATTTTAGAAAAAATGTCGGGGACGATGGCGCTTGGGGTGCACACGGTCCTCGCAACTTTTTTCCAAATTTTTAGGGATGAGAGATATTGTGATTTTGTTGCGGAATCCAAAATTACAGCCGATTTGGAAGTGTTTTGATTAGTGAAATTATCAGTCAAAGGTTGAATCAAGGTCTTAAAAATTAGGGTTTTGACATTTAACCACTTAATTTTCAGAATTAAAGCACAAATATGAATTGACAATTTGCAATAGAAGAGTAGATCTGAAACAAGCATTAACAATTAAACATTTCACAAGTTTAATTACTTAAAAGAAAATTTTAGGGTTTTTATGCAATTAGCCTCTAAAATTTGCAAAAGATCAAACATGGAAATGTAATTAGGGAAGAAAATTTTTCAGATCTAACCATGAATAATCAGAATGAGGATGTTCACGTCAGGTTCACCAAAATGTAAAGCGAAAAAATCAAACCCTAGTTGTTCTCCCCTCCCCAACTCCAAGGAGAGAGAAGGGAGAGTCACTAGGGTTGATGGTTTTCACTTAGGAGAGACTTTACATTCAAAAAGAGGGGTTGAAACCCACAAGATCCAATCCCATGCAATGCAAGATTGGATTCTATATGAGTTTCAAGGGTTGTGATAGCAAGGATACCCTCTTTTGTAAATAAATGTGGAAAGAATGATTGAACTAGGAATGCATGTAAAGTAGGAAAGATTCTCTTATAAATAGAGATAGGGATATGGGATGAAGCTGCGGACCTAGAATTAGCAGTAAAATGTCGAGACGGTGCTGTTTTGCAAATTTGAGTGAAAGTTGACAGGACGATGGCGCCCGGCGTGCACACGGTCCTCCGAAAAATCCACGAAACGAAGGTGGATATGTTCGTCTCAGCACAAGGATTCCAGATCTTCAATTACAGCCACGTACCTGCAACCTACACACAGAAAAGAGAGGACGATTGGGGGGTTAGGGATGAGGGGTTTGCCTTTAGGTCAAACCCCGGTTTTGGAATTAACCAAGAAATGAGAATGCTGTAAATGTAAATGTTTGTAATGTAAACAAGTACTGATACCTTGTTGTAAGAATGTTTGTATTCTTACATGCGAAGGTGTAATGTATGTAGTATGTTGTATGTTGTATGTGATCTCCTCTTCAATGGTTGAATCTTTGTCTTGAATGCAACACTTAGCCTTGAATGGAGATTTAGAATGCTCAATTGCTTGAAGGAAATGCTTGAATGCTTGAATGCTTGAATGCTTGAATGTTTGAATATCATTTCTGCCTTTTTTTCATCTATGTCCCTCTCAAATGGGAGAGGAAATGCAGTTTATATACTTGTCAATTAGGATTGATAGACTGATTTTCCCGACCTTAGGCCGACCAGGAAATATTATTTTCCAACTTGCAAACTTAAAGACTCGAAGCCCCAAAAGAGACCGGGCCCAAAATAGGGCCAGGGACCAGGGCGTTGGGTGCCATGGTCCTGGGGGACCAAGGCGCTGGGCACCCTAGTCTTGAAGGACTAGGGTGCTAGGCACCATGGTCCCACCTCCAAGGATAGCAGGGTGCAAGGAGGATCAGGCCAGGGTGCTGAAAAATCCAATTTTTGATGTCATGAACAAGTTTCGGGGTCTCCATTCAGGTTCGGTGTTGCATCGCCATCGTGAAGACCCAAATGCGGTCGAAATTGCAAGTGTCACAATTTTAGGATGCTACATTTAGCCCAATCCCCAAAAACACCTTCAGCTAGCATTATTCCATTTTCTCCTCAGCCGACGATTGAGCCGAAATCTCTTAAACATAAGATGCATGATGGTCTTGATCCTGTGCGAGTTAAAGATCCTATTTTTATAAATCTTGATGATGATATAGATGAAAATGTTATTCATGATGAAAATGTTACTCCTGTTCATTCTGATAGTGAATATGAATATGTTGATAACCATTTATCTAACGCATTTTCTAAATTAACCTAGCTCCTAGACAAGAATACCGTGGCTTGGGATATGAACATAGCACTTGTTTGGATCTCGTGATAGCTCCATCTGCTATGTTGGATGTTCCTCCTCTAGCGTGTTTCCTACCTTCCCAAAATATTGATCAGCAAGATTGGGGGGTAGATGACGTGCTAGACTAGTTCATTAGCATAGCAGACTCTCTCCTCCTCTCTTTTGTTACTTCTTCTATATGTTATTCTCATTCTTCTATTTGTTGTCCTTAGTGTTGTCTACTTGAGGACGATGCAAAACATTGAGATCTCTTTTGGTCTCTCTCATGTTGACTCAAAAGACACATGTGTTCCCTTCTTCTAGGTGACCTTCCTTGATTGGGGAATGAAGAACGATTATGCATTCATACATATGATATACATGAATTATCATACAGCATACTGAACCCGAGGAAAGCGAAGTCACCTTGTGCTTTGTGTTTTGTGTCTATTATCCTTGGGCTTATCTCACACTTGGGGGCTAAATGCTTGTGATAACGTGCTCCTTTCTCATTTCTTATATGTATCACTACCTTAAAGCAATCACCCCCAATGAGACGTGTGTGATCGCTTTAACATAGGGGGGCATACATCCTGTTCATATCTTTTCAAGATACTTGAAAATTTCTTGACAAATTTAGCTTTGCGTTGAAAATTTTTGATATCTTTCTTGCATGACTCATAGTGAGGGAACCTTACTACTGATAGTCATGGTTCTTCCTCGTGATCTTCCCTTTTACTTTGTCAATCAAAGTCGTAAGATCCTTAGTCCACTGGGGGCTTGGTGTATCTTGCCTCCTCGACGTGGTGAAAGTTTTTCAATGTTGTTTCCTTGTACTTTACCGGAAGTATGAGCATACGCTTATACTCCCGCTAAAGTGGGGGCTAAATGTAGCATCCTAAAATTGTGACACTTGCAATTTCGACCGCATTTGGGTCTTCACGATGGCGATGCAACACGGAACCTGAATGGAGACCCCGAAACTTGTTCATGACATCAAAAACTGCATTTTTCAGCACCCTGCTGTCCCTGGAGGTGGGACCATGGTGCCCAGCGCCCTGGTCCCTGGCCCTATTTTGGGCCCAGTCTCTTTTGGGGCTTCGGGTCTTTAAGTTTGTAAGTTGGAAAATAATATTTCCTGGTCGGCCTAAGGTCGGGAAAATCAGTCTATCAACCCTAATTGACAAGTATATAAACTACATTTCCTCTCCCATTTGAGAGGGACATAGATGAAAAAAAGGCGGAAACGATATTCAAACATTCAAGCATTCAAGCATTCAAGCATTCAAGCATTTCCTTCAAGCAATTGAGCATTCTAAATCTCCATTCAAGGCTAAGTGTTGCATTCAAGACAAGGATTCAACCATTGAAGAGGAGATCACATACAACATACAACATACTACATACATTACACCTTCGCATGTAAGAATACAAACATTCTTACAACAAGGTATCAGTACTTGTTTACATTACAAACATTTACATTTATAGCATTCTCATTTCTTGGTTAATTCCAAAACCGGGGTTTGACCTAAAGGAAAACCCCTCATCCCTAACCCCCCAATCGTCCTCTCTTTTCTATGTGTAGGTTGCAGGTACGTGGCTCTAATTGAAGATCAGGAATCCTTGTGCAGAGACGAATAGATCCACCTTCGTTTCGCGGATTTTTCGGAGGACCGTGTGCACATCGGGCGCCATCGTCTCGTCAACTTTCGCTCAAATTTGCAAAACAGCACCATCAACATTTTACTGCTAATTCCAGGTCCGCAGCTTCATCCCATATCCCTATCTCTGTTTATAAGCAAATCTTTCCTACTTTACATGCATTCCTAGTTCAATCATTCTTTCCACATTTCTTTACAAAAGAGGGTATCCTTGCTATCACAACTCTTGAAACTCATATAGAATCCAATCTTGCATTGTGTGGGATTGGATCTTGTGGGTTTCAACCCCTCTTTTTGAATGTAAAGTCTCTCCTAAGTGAAAACCATCAACCCTAGTGACTCTCCCTTCTCTCTCCTTGGAGTTGGGGAGGGGAGAACAACTAGGGTTCGTTTTTTCCGCTTTACAATCATTTTGATCAATTATCTTATTTTAATTTATTAAATATCCTTGCATAGTTAATTAATTAATAAAATTTCCATTTAATCATGCAAAAGGAATTAATTTATTACAAAAGAGAAATTAATTACAAAGCAAGAGTTGAATTGAAATTAAACAAAAAGAATTGGATAGAAAGAGAAATTAAACTTGAGATATTATTTTTTTTTCTAAATTTAGAACTTGAAATCATAAAAGCAATTAAATTGAATTATTGAATTATTCTCTATAATTGGAAATCAAAGCTTTTCAGAAAAAGAAGTTCATTGAAAAGACTCTTTTCTTGAATAAATAAAAGAATTATCTATTTTTTATCACAAATGCATGGAATTAATTTATTATTTTTTCCAATGCAACTTGGAGTTCTAATTTGAATGCATTTCAATTAAACTATAATTGGAATCTATCTCAAGGTTAACTAAACTCGATTTCTCAATTATTTTCAATTAATCCTAAATTGAGCTTTTCTTTTGTAATTCTCTATAAATTCAGTCTTCAGCTCTCATTCCAATTCACCCCAGAGATTTTTGAGAACACGCTTGGAGATTATTATCACGCTAATTTCACTCTAGAGTCATTGAAAATTATTGTGCTTTTTAGATTATTTGCATCCATTTTACATGCATTATTGCTTGAATTGATTGTGGTTGAATTATTCATCCATTTTGCATCCATATAGTTAATATCATATAGATTAAATCCTTCATCTTGGTGTAGTCTAGTAACTAGTATTTCTTATAAAAATCTGAGAGAAATCTTATACTCGCATCTTTTAGAAGGCAATTAGTCACTTTGTTATGGTTTATTATTGATTGATTATTATTTACTAACCATACATGTAATGACTTAATTGAAGTGTTGTGCTTACATCTACATACCACTTTTTCACACACACATCTCTAGCGCCCACCGTGGGGTAGAAGACTACATTTTTTTGCCTCCAAGACTTACTGCTTTTTTTTTTTGTTATTTTCCAAATTTCAGATTTTTTGATTTTTTCGTCCATACATCTTGTACAACATTTCCCACAGGCTGAAATGACAAACTACAGGTATCGTACGAAATGGAATCCTGTCTTGTATGAGTTGGGAGCCTGTATCGTATGAGTTTTCATTTTGTCATACGACTCTGTATTTTCTAGTAAAAAAGTAAAAAAAGAGGCAAATTTTCATGATTTTTATTGATTATTCTAGCAACTGACCTTGGTTGTTTATCTATCTATCTCAGATTTTTTCACAACCTAATCAGTTTTTTCAGAATGCTTGTCAAAGAATATGCTTGTCGCACAAAGACAATATGACTACTGATTCATTGTCTTTGTAGGTTGCCTAAGGAGAATCGACTAAACATCATGTATTCTTTAAATTCATTTTTAGGAACCTAACTTGCTATCTGGTTAAAGAACAAATTTGTCTTTCATGTTTTTAGAAGATTCTAAGAAGTAGGAGAGTATGCTCTTGTCTTTTTCTAGACAATCAAAAATCCAGACCCTTGACCCTTGAGGCTTTTTCTTTGTTTGAGATTTGTACATCTTTAGCAGGCCTGGCCTCCTGAGGGGTTGAAAAACTCTTAAAGCCATTATGGCCAATGTGAGGGTAATGACCTAAGTGGGAATGGCTAAATGCCAAGTACTCGAACCCACTATTAAATAAACATGATTTGATAAAAATCAAGTCAACAATAGTGCTTGGGAATAGCTCTCCTCCATAGCTTCAGGTATATTAAACCTTGGTTTTAAAGGTTGGGAGACCTCTTAATTGATTTTATACCTCGATGCGCCGAATGGATCCCTAACTAGTTCCAATTAAAATTAGAAGCTACCTGGTTCATCTCTGAAAGGGGGATAATCTTTGTGCAAGAGAGATAGTAACTCTCCCAAGATACTTGTCATTTCATGCCCCCATTAGCGTTTGGAGTCAGATAATATGACATTGAGAATCCATTGCATGAGACTCGACAGCTGTATTTTGATTAGCTACTAGGTGTGTACCTGAGTCTACAAGCAAAGGTTTTCTTTCCTCGCCAAATTCCTCAAGGTTTGCATGTTGTGATTGGAGGCACTATACATACTACTTGTTTTCTATGTTTTCATCCCTTAAACAAAAACTGCAATACCAAATTGGAGAAGACAAGAAACCAACTCAGTGATTAGAAACTTTGTCCATGTCAAAAACTAGTCCATCCTAAGTCAAAACTCTGTCTGTGTCAGAAATTAGTCCATCCTAAGTCGAAACTCTGTCCATGTCAGAAATTAGTCCATCCTAAGTTGAAACTCTGTCTGTGTCAGAAATTAGTCCATCCTAAGTCAAAACTCTGTCTGTTTCAAAAATTAGTCCATCCTAAGTCAAAACTCTGTCCATGTCAGAAATTAGTCCATCATAAGTTGAAACTCTGTCCATGTCAGAAACTAGTTCATCCTAAGTTGAAACTCTATCTGTGTCAGAAACTAGTTCATCTTAAGTCAAAACTCTATCCATGTCAGAACTTGTCTATCTTAAGTCAAAATTCTGTATCCTCATAAAAAATTAGTCTATCTTAGAATTGGTCATACTCAGTTATCATACTCAACATTTGAAAAAAAAAATTCAGAATTTCTAGGCTCTGTCCTATGAACAATCGTATGAGTCTGATAATGTATCGTGCTACACCTGATCCTGTGTCGTACGAGTCTTCTGATTTTTCATCCTATACCTGATCCTGTTTCGTATGAGTCATTTTCATTTTTCATTTGGCTCTGTATCCTGTGTCGTATGAAACAAAACCACTCTAAGTATTTTGTCGTCCTACACATACCCACCTGTCGTATGGTATGAGGTAGCAACTCGTATGAAACAAAACTATTTTCATCCTATACCTACTAAATTTTCATTCGGTTTAGAAAATTTTATCGTACAAGTCTCTAGTTTTGTCAGAACAAAATAGTCAAACTTGCCTAAAAATAGTCTACAACAAACATAATATTGGTTATCATCATCCTAAGCATAAATAGATCAAGATAGTGTACCTCTTCCATTTGCATTGCATGATTTGGTCGATCATCTTTCAGCTAGTTCAATCAACTACCTATCAAATTTTAAGTCACTTAGATAACGTCTTATATAGGATAGATCGTTCCTGAAACCAGACTGAATCTTACACTACTCTTAGAATCAACTTAGATAAATGTCTTACATAGGATAGATCATTCCTGAAACTAGAATGAATCTCAGTTGTTTCTCCCAAACAATACTCTAAATAGAACAACTAGCTCTTAAATTGATCTTGACCTCTGCATCACAAACAACTTTAGGTCGCACTAATCCATAAAAATGCCTACACAAACTAGGATTTCTCATAAGAAACAAGACAAAGGTAAAGGAATACCCTTTTCATACACCAACAATCCATTTTACGAAGGGGATCCACTCACTGACATACCGTCATCATCAAGCAAACCAATTTTTGATGAGCCTAAATATTCCACTATATATGAGATGGAAAACAATGATGGAAACAAGGACGATAATAACATTCCTGAAAATGATAATGATTCCTCATCATCAAGTGAGGCTGACGAAGACATCGAAACTCTAGAAAAAGAAATTCATGATTGTCAAAAGGAGAAAGACTTTAGAAAAATGATGAAAGCTATCATGACCTGAGAAAGGAAGACTATTTCTTAGAACTAGCAAAACAAGGTGCCAAACTTCCTACTGGATATGATGTTCAGATGCTTGTTACTAAAAAGAAAGAATTGCGTATACTCATGGTACACAAACAATTACAAGCCTTATGAATGGAGGTCACAAAATTGAAAAATAAGGACAAGTCCCCAAAACAATATTCTCTGGAAATAATATGTCCCTTTCCATTTGACAAGAATCTATACAAGCCTCCATTTCCCTCACGAGTGGAGATCCCAAAATTTCACAAATATGATGGTACCTCAAATCCCCAAGATCATGTCAGAGAGTTTTGTGCTTCCTGTATGGAGTTCATGCACGATCAAACATACCTCATGTGCCTTTTCTCAAGGAGTTTAGGGGTTCAAGCAATGGAATGGTTCTCAAGTCTGCCCAAAGCAATAAAAATGTTTGAAGAACTAATCCAACTATTTTTACAATAGTACTCATACAACATTCGACATCCTATGACTATGATCGAGCTTTGCAATACTAACCAAAAAACAAGGGAGCCTCTGCTTAATTTCCTCCAACACTGGAGAAAGATGTTTTCTAGGTATTCTCGACCTATCCCAGACTCTGAGAAAATGGATATATTTGTCAATAACTTGGTCCCTAAACTGAAGTATAGTGTAAAAATGCAAGTACATGCATCATTTAACAAAATGGTAGATAATGCTATTCGAATGGAAGATGTGCTCATAAAGAAGGGGGATATCATGCCTTGGAAAGAAACACAACCAGGATCTAGCTCTAAAGAGAAGAACAAGTATTGGAAATTTGGCAAAGACAACAACAAGATTGTTGTTAACGATGGAGTGGTAGACATTGTTCAAGCCAACTCAAAGCCCACAATATTCAACTTGGCTAGTGGTACACAAGCACTTAAAGCTACTGAGGCTGTAGTAGAAAATCCACTAAAGAAAACAAAGGAATGGTTCAAAGAAAAGTCTTGGCTTTCCAAACCTAAGCATGATTTTACTCATCTCGAAGAATTGTATGAATTTGCTTTCAAAACTCTATTGGCAAACAACTTAATAACACTACTAGATAGCTCCAAACAATATGATCCATAAGTCAAACCAAGATGGTGGAGAGAAAATGAATACTGTGACTTCCATCAGAATAAAGGTCATAACATAAACAATTGCATGAAGCTAAAACATGAGATTCAATATCTCATAGATGCTGGTAAAGTTGTTGTTGGGAATCATCCAACTAATGCAGATCATAAAGCATTTAAGGACCCTTTGCCTATTTACGAACAAGGTGATTCTTCAAAGACCAAAGGAGGTGCCAAGGTAAATTATACTTATACCAGTCAGGACAACATTATCAACATGATTGAGCCTTCCCACTCAGAATATTTCAATGTGATTATAGTTCAAGATAAACCAAATGAATCACGATATGCAAGAGCTATGACTCAATCTCAAAAGAAAGTCACTCTCCAAGGAGCTAGTTCTTCAAATCCAGCTCAAGCCACATTAAACCCACCAGCCTTTTCAAACAAACAAAAATAATCAACCTTGGACAAATTTAAAAGGCTAACTTCATCATCATCTTCTAGATATAGAATTGTTGAGCAATTAAAAAGGACAAATGCTCAAATCTCAATCTTTGAATTGCTAAAACTCTCATCTCCTCACAAAGAGATCCTAGACAAATCATTTCTCACCAACAACATTTCAAAAGATTTAGACATTGATCGGTTTTAGTCTATGGTGGGTCATCTGACTTCACCTCACTATTTGACCTTCTCTGAAGAAGATGACCACTCACTAAATCATCCACATAACTGGCCATTGCATATTGAAGCCATGATCTACAAACACAGAGTCAAACGTGTTTTGATAGATGGAGGCGTGAGGTTGAATATTTGTACTTACAGTCTACTTACACAACTAGGATTCTCTGAAAAATGTCATTGATCCTGGCAAGAAAATAACAATAAAAGCCTATGATGAAGAAGAAAGGACTTCTAAAGGTCTGATGTCATTACCTATCAGAGTGGGACATGTAGAAAGAGATGTCCTTTTCCAAGTACTTGATATTCCTTTGTCATATAATATATTACTAGGCAGGTCATGGATTCATGAAATGAAGGCGATACCATCAACATACCATCAATTCTTAAAGTTTCTTTATAACAAAGCTGAAGTCAGTATTCTTGCTGATACAAATATCATCTGTAATGCATTGACAAAAGGTGCAGATACTTTTGTGCCTCATAATAGGGCAGCCTCTCCAAATGCAGATCCAGAAACATTGATGAAAGTCTTAGAAAAGAGATTGAAGATTACAAATACCGACATTGATGGCTACAAGATAGAACCAGTACTTTCATTAGTTTCTCTCCCTCCATCACCAAAATAGTTGGGCAAGCCATCAGAGGCTATGAGAACACAAACTTCAGCTCTGAATACCATATATGATGGCCTCTTTGTATAGTCTTCTACCTCCTTGGTGGATGAAATAGAAGAGGATGTTGTTCTTAACTAGATCTTTAAGGAAGATAGTCAAAATGAGGAGGTACGACATTGTGAGATTTCCTCAAACCAATATGGTCCTAGCTACAAAATGATTCAATGCATGGGGTACTTAGGTACTGGTCCTCTGGGCAAACAAAATGAAGGTATTAGTGAACCAATTCAAGTACAAAGAAAATCCACAAATTATAAGGTTGGACTGGGATACGATTTGAAAAAGAAATCAGATCAAAAACATATTTCTAAGTCTAAGTGGTAGAAAAGAATATTGCCTTTAACATTACAAGAAGTAGACACTCAACAAATAAAAGAAGAGTGTAGAAAAGAGAAAGAGGAATCAGTAGTCAAGAAAGAAGATGATAACTCAATGATGAATAGTGAGTACCAAACCGGTACTGAGAGGAGGGTGAATCAGTCAAACACAAAAACTTTTCCTGAACTGGTTTGACTGCAAACAGTGCACTTGACAGACAAACACAAATATCGGTCTAAATTAGATTACTACCAGTTAAACATAATGAGACTGTAATAGACATAAACTGGCAACACTTAACTTTCAATACAACCTACTTCCTCATTTCCACTTTACCCTTATGTATAAACAATTGTTCTATCATCAGAAATATAATAACATGCTAGATCAACATGATTCACCGCTTGACAGAAAACAACAAAGCATCACATAAAAAAGACATCACATATGTCACACATATTTTTCACGTGGAAACCCAACTGGGAAAAACCATGGTGGGGATGAATACCCACAAGATGTTTTTGAACTCTTTAGAAGTCCGCTTTGTTAGGAGCCTAGTCTAGTTAAAGACTGTTACAATAGGTTCTGTTAGGAACCGATCCTGTTAGGGATCACCCAGTTGAGGGATGGCTAGAATACCCAGTTAAGGGTTAAACCCTATTAAGGGTTACCTTGTTAGAGGATTTTATGAACTCAATGGCTTTGAGTGACCGTGTTAAAGGATTTACAGCAAGCTGGTTAAAGCTACCCTATTAAGGGATTTTCCAACTATTGAAGTTATTAGAGATCAACAAGTATTACAATGATCTGGTAATAGCACTCAATGCCAATGCAGATCTATTTTAGTTCCTTCCTTCTGCACACACACTTTGAAGGTATCAATTCTCTTATTTGGTCTAGCAAGAATCATGTATCTCTGCACTTAGATACACACACAACATTTTCCAACAACTTCAACATGAAGCACAACATCGACCTTATAGGAAATAGATAGGTCAGTAGCATAAACCCTAAATCCTAAATACTTAGGTTGAGCAATTCAGTTGGTTCAATCCTGACCATTGAATACTTTGCATTTGAATACAACAGTCTTGACCACATCTCAAGACATTCTCCATCGTTTGTTCTTCACCACTTCCTGGAGGCAATAACCCATCGTGCATTCTTCACCGTTTGCAAGGACTTCGCACATTCCCAAGGTAGATAGGATCAATCCCCTTCATGCAAGATCCTTCATGTGCATAAGACTGACGTGGCAACATGATATGATCTCCATTACAATGCTAACTCATCACACAATTCCATCGGTTGAATCACACAGGCTCGAAACACTTCAACCGGAAACCCTAAGGCTGGAACTACCAACCAGTAGTCATACCTTATTAAACCTTGATAGAAAACATTCCATATACCGGTTCACTTGGACAAATGTACCACTTCACCTTTTGCACATATACCGGTTCAGAACATTATACCGGTTCACTTTGCCAGTTGCTTAACTTCAGTAAACCGGTTCATCTTCAACATATTACAGGTTCACTCTTCACCATATTACAGGTTCACTCTTCACCATATTGACATCAATGAAAACACAATATCATCATGTCAACATACTCTGCACATATGCCAACAAAAGAAATAGTTAGTGCTCAAGCTTCGATGGTATCAGCTACAATAGTATAGGAAGTTGAGGTGCCTGAGGATATAAGAGATGAAGTAGTAAGAATCAGAGAATTGTTTGCACCACTAAAAGTTCCAGTCACATATACTGGCAGGTAGCAAGTAGATGATTCAGAGATTGATTCAAAGGAGTATGAATGGGGTCCTGACCACCTCTCAGACACATCCACTAAAAAAACTCTAGAAGAGTCTAGCAGTGTCATAGATGATGCTCAAGAGCTGATGCGCATAAAACTAAAGAAAGAAATATAGGAAACTAGACAAAAGAGACAAGAAAATTATGAACAAGGACTGAAAGAAGGAAGAATACCAGAAAGCTTATCATCTATGTAACCCTATCCTAAAACTGAACAAATCAGGTATAGCACTACACAAGAAGAGTTGGAAACTACTAAACAAGAACCAGTTATCAGTCTAGAGGAAGCTGAATGGAGTAGACAACAAAAAATCATAGAAACATCAAGATCATGTCAATAGGTGTGTCAGATACAAATGACAAATGAACCACAACATGAGGGAACTTGTAGTAGTAAAGATGTTGGTGTTGATACCATACATACACTTATTAAATCACTTGAAGAAGACTCAGAAACTTCACCTGATGACTCTAATGACGGTCCTATTTAGAAAAATATCTACTCAGCCTCAAATTATGAATCGGTTGATACAAACAATGAAAATCTATCTACTGATCTTATTGTTGTTAAACCATGATATGACGTCTAGTCTGGCATAGTGAACAATGTTACAAGTATGTCTATCGGATTAGATCAACTAAATATTAATGTGAACTTTAATAATCATGATCTGACTCTTCCTGGTCTCAAGACACTTATGCATGCAAGGTATTCTTCTGGAACTTGACTTTTCGATCCACCGCTGTGATAATAATACCATGAATGCTCTTGAACCTATCCAAAATTTATCCTTAGTACATCCCGAATTGATTGACTGTACTTTACAAAACTAGCCCATGAATATACCTACTTTTGCCAATGACTATATATTAGACTATTATCTCAATGCACTCAAACCTATAGACTCTTCCACCAGTGAACATAGTGAAAAAATGACTGAAGCAGATATTAAGTATCTTAGTCACAAAAACAAGAAAAATAAAAATAAAAGATCTGATTATGAAAACCACATTGTGGCAGTATTAGAATCTTAAAAAGAGAAAATAAAGGACGTACCTAAAGTTGAAAACCTCTCTGAGGTGCTTGAAGGTGAGATAATTGATATACTGCCAAGTCATTTCTAGGAAAGGTCCTCCATATTGATTGAGCCAACTCAGCTACTGAACATTGGGAGTCAAGAGACACCACACATCATTCATGTAGCTCAATCACTATCAGCAGAAGAATTGAAGGAGTTTACTCATCTATTCTTAGAAAAGGAAATAAACTTTTCACGGATGTACTCTGATATGCCAGGCTTGGATCCTAATCTCATTTTACACCATCTTTCAATTACACCAAGAGTAAAACTAGTTAAGCAAAAACTTCGTAAGATGCACCTGCATGTAGCACTATTAGTCAAGGCTAAACTAGAAAAACTACTCAAAATTGGATTCATCAGAGCTATAGATTATGCCGAATGGATTTCAAACATAGTACCTGTGTCAAAGGTAGACAAGTCTATCAGAGTTTGCACTGACTTTAGAGATCTTAACAAAGCTTGTCCGAAGGATGACTTTCCATTGCCAAACATTGATATGATAGTCGACATGACTGCTGGGTATGAAATGTACTCACTAATGGATGGATTCTATGGATATAATCAAATCAAAATAGATCCTGGAGATCAAGAAAAGATAGCTTTCACCTATGCATGGGGAACCTTTTGCTAGAATGTCATGCCATTTGGGCTAAAGTATGTAGGAGCAACCTATCAAAGAGCAGTTACAACAATTTTTCATGATATGATGTATAAGAATATAGAAGATTATGTTGATGACACCTTAGTGAAGACTATGAAAAGATCAATGCATATTCAAGAGTTAGGTCCTATACTAGATAAAATGGAAAAGTTCAAACTCTGATTATATCCAAAGAAGTGTGCATTCAGAGTGACATCTGGTAAACTACTTGGCTACATCATTTCAAAGAAGGGAATCAAGGTTGATCCTAAGAAGGTCCAAGCCATAATGGAAATGCCACCTCAAAAGAACATCAGTCAAATGAGAAGTCTACAGGGACGTGTCCAATCCATCAGACGATTCATTTCTCAGCTAGTAGACAAAGCTCAACCTTTCACAAAGGTATTGAGAAAAAGAGTAATTTACAACTGGGATCAACAATGTGAACAACATCTTCAGCAAATCAAAGAGTACCTATCGAATCCACTGATATTGATGCCACTGATTCAAGGTAAACCACTAATCTTATATATATCAACAACCGATTCATCACCAGGGGTACTTCTGGCACAATAGGATGACAATAAAAAGGAATGAGCTATTTATTACATTAGCAGGACATTGGTGTCTTATGAAATGAACTACACTATAATAGAAAGAGCATGCTTGGCATTAGTCTTTGCATCACAAAAACTAAGACACTACATGCTAGCACATTTAGTCAAGCTAGTGGCCAAAATTGATCCACTCAAGTATCTTCTCAATAACGCAACACTTATAGGAAGATTGACAAAATCGGTCATGATCCTTACAGAGTTTGACATTGAATATGTGGAATGCAAAGCCATAAAAGGACATGTAATTGCTAATCAACTTGCTGAAGCTCCACTTTAAAACTCTCAACCACTACACATAGAGTTTCTAGATGAATCTATAATGTGCCTTACTCAACAACCTTGGAAAATGTTCTTTGATGGGTCCTTTACTCAAAATGGTTCAGGTGTTGGCATATTATTCATTACTCCTCAGAAGTATTCAATCCCAAGTCTTATAAGATTCTATTTCCTTGCACAAACAACATTGCAGAATATGAAACTTTGGTGAATGGGATAAAACTAGCTGTTGAATGGAAGGTTGCAGAATTGTATATCTATGGAGATTCTCAGCTGGTGGTTAATCAAATCAACAATACATATCAGACTCAAGATGATAAATTGATGCCTTAAAAGATGATGGTTGATGATCTTAAGAAGTATTTTTCTTTTGTATCATTCCAACAGATTCCTAGATCTACAAACAGAGCAGTAGATGCTATGGCCACCTTGGCATCTATACCTGAGTTACAGGAGTCCAATTTTCACTTTGATTTCCTAGTGGAAGAGTTATATTACCCTGCTTATGATTCTCCTGAGACCCAAATAGTCTGTTCTATTATTGGACATGACTCATCCTGATATAGCCACATCTACTCCTATCTATGCAACCAAATTATCCCTAGAAATCTTACCTGAAATGAGAAAAGAAACCTAACCCAGAATTCTTCGCGGTATGTTATCATAGCTAACGATTTATTTAGATGAGGTTTGGATGGTACATTGCTTAGATGTCTAGAAACTAAAGAATCTAAACTTGTGTTATTGGAAGTTCATGAAGGTATTTGTGGATCTCATTTGAATGGCCTTACTTTAGCTCGAAAACTACTATAGGCTGGCTACTACTGGCCAAACATGGAAAAAGATGCCATAAAATTTGCTAAGACTTGTGAGAAATGTTAGCTTCATGGAAATCTCATACATGCTCCGGCAAGGGACCTCATACCATTTATTACACACTGGCCTTTTTAGCAATGGGCCTTTGATCTCATTGGTCAGATATATTCTGCTTCATCTAACAGAGATAAATTCATCATAACTACCACTGAGTATTTCACCAAGTGGGTAGAAGTGGTTCCGCTCATTAATGCAATCGGTAAACAAGTCACCTTATTCATCCTAGACTATATCATCTATAGGTATGGGATACCTTCATCCATTGTGACTGATAATGGAGGATAGTTTAAGAATAAAGATCTCGATGAGCTTTGTGAGAAATTTAAAATAAAGCAGCATTGTTCATTAGTATATTACCCTCAAGGTAGTGGACAAGCTGAGGTGTCTAACAAAAACCTACTGACTATCTTGCACAGAATAGTGAACAAGTCTAGGAAGGATTGGCATTTGCAGCTCAATCCTGCACTATGGGCTTACAGAACAAGTATCAGAACACCTACTGAGGCTTCACCTTTCTCTTTGGTGTATGGGTCCAAAGTAGTACTACCTATTGAAGTAGAAATACCATCTCTAAGAGTTTCTTTGCAAGGCCTTGTTATTGATGAAGATCATAGAATATCTAGATTGCAAGAACTCGAATTGCTAGATGAGCGTCGACAAATGACATTTGATCATCTCAGAGTGTATCAGAAGAGAATGTCTAGAGGATATAACAAGAAAGTTTGACAAAGAGAATTTCAGGTTGCTGACCTAGTTCTGAGAGAAAATCCAAAAAATTAACAATTCCGCGACAATAAAAGGAAGTTTGAACCCAACTAGCTGGGTCCCTACATTGTTACTACAGTATTCAGCTCTGGTGCCTATCAACTCTCAAACTCAGAAGGAGAACAACTCCAGGAACTAATTAACACCATCCACTTGAAGAAATTATTCACTTACCATTCTCTATGCTATCAACATGTATAGTTGGAAAAAGTCCTGAAGAAATACTAAAAATTGGAAAATGTCTTGAAAAAAATCAAAAAAATCATAAAATACAAAAATAAAAATTAAAAAAAAATGAAAGAATCTCTACCAAGCAGGTGAAAACCTAGCAAACAGGAACCTCTTGTACTCAAGCACTCCATCTAACAATGCAATGTTGGCATTTCCCGCTTTCATGCGTCTTTTGCTTTTGCTTGTACATATTTTTCAGTCACTTTCATGACATCCTAGTTCGTTGAAACCCTCATGACTTGAAACTGATCAGCGTCCTAGTCTTAGGTTACTCTACAAAGAATATTACATATCCTAAGTAGTGTCAACCAAGTCATCTTTCCATTAGTGAATCGTGGTCGTCCACTCCAAGTCAGTCACCTGTCTCCTAACTACCAAAGAGTTTTAATCACTGAGTAAACAAGCAAAACAACATAATGGAAAACAATCACTAAATAGTTTGAGCTATGAATGAACGATTTTCTTTGTGTGGTGTCTTTTATATTGGTTTTCGATTATTATCCCTCTGAGTAACTCGAGGAAGTCTATTGTGACTAAGAGGAGCAAGGATTGGGGGCATAATATTTTCTTTGTTTTCTGCTTGTAAGAATGATCCCAATGATTTGGAAACATCTAAATTAGCTGGGTGTCTGTGATAAGAGCCTTCACAACAAGGTGAAATCACCTCACATACCTCGACTCTACTTATTTGTATGCTACAGGGAGGTCCATATCATTTCTTTGTCTATTTTAAGGGAATTTCTTTATGATGCAATTCGGGTCCCTACGAAATTTGTACAAGGATATGAATGAAAAAAGGGTCATTGCGGACAAGATAATTAATATTGCACATTGAAAAATAAAGGAACTCTAACCTTCCTATTGTGTTCATTATGCTCAGTGATGAATCTTAAGTATTTTAAATTCAGTGACTAGGTTTAGGTTGCATTTTGCATTTTTGTGACTTTAGAGTGATTTTGGTATGGTAATAATCTCTTTATCTTCTGAATGAGAGTTGAAAGCATAATCATTTCTTTGATCGAGTATTTGTGTTTTGAGACATTTTAGCTACATACATAACATTTAATATAGCTTCATACATTTCATTATTCACTCATCTTCATTCATCTTATTGCATAGAAAAATGAAAAAAAAAATTGCATTATTCATTACTTAGTTGCACATTCATTTGTTTGCATAGGAAAAGAAACAGAAATAGAAATCTATAATCATTTGCATTACATATATTCATATTGAAAAGAAATGCATACATATAGAACAAAGCATATAAAAGACATCTCATAAATGAATCAACACAAGAATGATCAAGTCAAATCAGATCTTGTATATATATATATATATATATCATGTCAAGTCTAAAAGTACAAAATGATGTCAAATGACATATATAAACTCCCATTGGAGCAAGAATCATATAGGCTACAAAAAAATGCGTGTGTCTACAAAAAATATATCCGATCTACAAGAAGAATATCCAGCTCTAAGCCTCTCCCTCATTGCCTGGTGGTGAAGGAGGAGCCTAATGACTGGGATCCTATCAAGGTGCCTGAGCTCCCTCAAAACGTGCCATATACTGAGAATAAGGAATCACCTACTGTGCTACTAGAACTTCCATGCTATATGTTGTGACATAGTAAGCTACCCTATTGTTCTGATGCAAAACCTCCTACTGGAGGGTGTCTCGCTCTGCTCTCATCATCGTGATTTGAAGATCACACTCTTCTCTTAGCTCCGTAAGCTGATGATCTCACTCCGCCAACTAAGTCTGAGCCACTATCAACTATGACTGTAGCTCTGCAAGATGTGCTCTCATTGACCATCCCGTGTCTGTCCCCTGCTCTCTCGCCGGTTCTCCACCCCCATCTCCACCTCTTGTACCACCCTGCTCCTCTTGCCGCTACCAGACCTATCTCGGAGCTGCTCTCTCCTCCTCAACTCCACCCAACCTCACTCCTACTCTCCCAAGGGATCTTCCCTAACCCCTCTGTTGTCCACCCTCAGCTAAAAACCTGCTGCTACTAGCACTAGGATCACCACCTATCCGCCTTGGAGCCTCAGCTCTTTGTCCCTGTCCCTATCTCTGGCCTTGTCTTGGACCCTATCCTTGTACCTATGTAGGAGCATTATCCTCAATATCCTCAATGCGCGGCACCTGCTCACCCAGATTAGTAAACCTAAGAAAAGGATGCTGCAGGAACCACTCTCTATACTGGGGCAATACCCCTGCATCTGCTACATCATCCATATAATCCCATTTGAGGTGCTATAGACCAGTCAACTCCTGCATGGCTAAGGCATAAGATAACCATGGAGACCATCCCTGTCTCTCCTCATCTGCGTAACATGTATACGTTGTATACTCTTGCAAGATCCCCTGAGGTCGGCCATACTACCTCATCACTCAAGAAATGATGAACCACTCCACAATAGTCTGTGATCTCCCAATAAGTGGACGCATGACAAAAAGGTCCCTACAGACTAGCCGCCAGTCATCCCATAGCTCCAAACCTCTATAAGGTCTCCACACTATGGCTAGCAAATCATCCAGTTGTTGCCGCCAAAAATTTGTCTTGTCTAGATGGGGCTGCATAATATAACTGACATACCTGTATATAATCAGCTGCCTAAGCTCTCTACTATCATCTACAATAGGCTAACAAATGGGAAGATGCTCCCAAGCCCAAACCTGTAAATTATATAAACTTGCAGCCATGCTCTGACCATGTCTATCCATGATCTCATGTATCTCATGATACATGTGAGCTAGCAAGCAAGAACCCCTGCCAAGCCTCTGAGGGTCTCCATCAATCTCATCAACATCCTGCTCCAACCACACTGGAAACCCTACTGCCCTCTATTTGGCATAAAAAATAGCCTATAAATCTTGCTAGAACACACGCCAAAGGAAACTCCTCATTGTATCCGCTCATCAATATGTCCCAACTAATGGAACAAGTCAAAATGTTAGGATCCCTGAAGACATGCCTCATTGCCTATAATCCTAAAAGGTGTCCTGAATTGTAATCCACCTTATGCCCAGCAAAAGGGATACAAAGGATCCCATATACATCCTTGGGAGTGATAGTCAACTCCCTCACTAGAAAATGAAATGTGTTATGCTCTGAATGGAAATGCTCTACCAACGTCGTGAGCATTCCGTGATTCACATGGATATCTAGCAAACTAAGAAGATGAGTCAAACTACATACATCAATATGAGCCTGCTCAACCTCAGATAAATGTCAAACTAATGCCATAGTAGGAGGATAAACGCATCTAAAGAGCACATGAGGTAATCGAACCTACAAAAACCCAACAACAAAGCATCAAAAAACATTCCAAATGAGCCTACACGAGAAGTAAAACATCAAGCAAATCCAACTAAGTCAAATGCAAAATCAAATTTTCACGTTTAGACCTTCAAAAATGCTCACTGTCTCTCAAACAACAAAACACAGAGAAGTAGTATTTCGTACGAGTTGAGAATAGCTATTGTACAATAAAACAACCCAAAATGACAAATTATTGGACCTCGCATGACAACATGGTCTTTTTACCGACCTGTCGTACGATACAAGGGTAGGGCCCGAATGACAATTCTAATGACTTAAAACAATAAAAGAAATTTTAATAGTTACTCATAGGAGACAGAATCCTGTCTCGCATGATAAAACGTGAAACCCAACCCCAAACATGCGAAAAAGTTGACAAATGAGCAAAAAAATTCAAAATTGAAAACATAAAGAGGCTTAAGATCGATCACTTACCGCTGGCCCATAGTTTCGAGGTTGATTATGACGTCTCTGGCACTTGAATCGATGCTGACAAGTAGGGATCACCATTTTCTTTGCAGAAGGCTTTTTGAATTTTCAAACTTGGAGGGTTAAAATGATTTGAGAATGACACTTTTGTCCCATATATAACCAAAAACCTAATTTTTCAACTTGCTCCGATGGACATGAAAATTGTACCCTTAGCTAATTTGACTATTCTGATTCCATTTTCGGGATTGAAATCAAAATTTGAGATCATTTTGCTAGTCAATTTCACAATTTGTATCACTTAGCGCTCTTTTCATCAAATGCTCATTTTTTGTTCCAATTGTGCTCAATTTCAATGCTGAATATCAATTTCAAATTCTACTCATCAATTTTATGATCAACTCTGTGCTTAACTCATCAATCAACGTCGAATTTTTCAAATATTCCTCAGAATCAATTTATGCTCAAATAACTTATTTTCGCCACACAATTGCCTATAATCATCAATCCCTTACTATTTTTTTATTTTGTTCCCGAGGGGGCATACTTACGACCTTATGACCTCACATCTCACAAGTCAAGAAATAAATTTTTCAAATCTTCATCAAAAGTTGAGCAAAATCTTTTCAACTAAAGAAAATCAATTCTTATTGCTAAGGGGCATCTCAGCTTCATTGCTTCACCTCAAGTTGAGATCTCTCGATTATTTGAATTGAATCAATCGCCAAGGGCATATTAGTTTCATCACTTCAAATCAAACTGATATTTGTCTTTCATTTGAATTAGTCTCTTAATGTTAATCAATTTCATTGCTTCAAAACAAGTTGATTACTCGTTTAAACTCAATCAAAAGTTTAAAGAGTATCTTTGGTCACACTCAATCTAAGTAGCTGTTCAATATTCATTTCTTGATCAAGTTGAACAGTTTATCTTCACTCATCGTGTCTTGATCAATCAAGTTCAAGATCAATTTTTATCATCACTCATTGTGTCTAGATCAATCAAGTTATAGATCAGTAAGATCCGCTTCTTGATCAATCAAGTTCAAGTTCAGTATCTTTTGTTTCTATCATTCCTCAGTTCAATCAAGTTTGGGAATGGTATCGCTTTAATCAGACTTCATTCAACTTTGTCGCTTCGAATCAAGCTAAACACCTTGCTCTTCATCTAGTTCGTGATCATTCAAGTTTAGAATTGGCATCTTCTAGACATCACACATTCTTTGAACCAATGCACTGCTCACACATTAATTCAAAGAGGGGAAAATGTAATACCCTAAAAATTATCATCTAAACCATGGGCCCCTAATCTCGACAACATCACCAAGGTCCTAACCAAATGCAATTAAATCAATCTTGGGCACATTATTAATTCTTTAATCATCAAATATCACATGGCAAATCAATTACTCAATATTAATTAAATATTTATTTAATTAATTGAACCATTTCCCAGAATATCATTTTGATCAATTATCTTATTTTAATTTATTAAATATCCTTGCATATTTAATTAATTAATAAAATTGTCATTTAATCATGCAAAAGGAATTAATTTATTACAAAAGAGAAATTAATTACAAAGCAAGAGTTGAATTGAAATTAAACAAAAAGAATTGGATTGAAAGAGAAATCAACCTTGAGATATTATTTCTTTTTCTAAATTTAGAGCTTGAAATCATAAAAGCAATTAAATTGAATTATTGAATTATTCTCTAAAATTGGAACTCAAAGCTTTTTAGAAAAAGAAGTTCAGTTGCATTGAAAAGACTCTTTTCTTGAATAAATAAAAGAATTATCTATTTTTTAATCACAAATGCATGGAATTAATTTATTATTTTTTCCAATGCAACTTGGACTTCTAATTTGAATGCATTTCAATTAAACTATAATTGGAATCTATCTCAAGGTTAACTAAACCCGATTTCTCAATTATTTTCAATTAATCCTAAATTGAGCTTTTCTTTTGTAATTCTCTATAAATTCAGTCTTCAACTCTCATTCCAATTCACCCCAGAGATTTTTGAGAACACGCTTGGAGATTATTATCACGCTAATTTCACTCTGGAGTCATTGAAAATTATTGTGCTTTTTAGATTATTTGCATCCATTTTACATCCATTATTGCTTGAATTGATTGTGGTTGAATTATTCATCCATTTTGCATCCATATAGTTAATATCATATAGATTAAATCCTTCATCTTGGTGTGGTCTAGTCACTGGTATTTCTTATAAAAATATGAGAACAATATTATACTCACATATTTTAGAAGGGAATTAGTCGCTTTGTTATGGTTTATTATTGATTGATTATTATTTACTAACCATACATGTAATGACTTAATTGAAGTGTTGTGCTTACAGCTACATACCACTTTTTTACACACACAACAAGACATAGACAACCACCTGAAAGGTATTTACCTGATGATTGGAGATGTATTTTTTCTTTGAATACTAATGTGGATGAACCAAAATCTGTAGAAGAGGAATTAGGTATGAATGATGCAGAATCCTAGAAGATTGCTATGGAAGAAGAAATGACAGCTTTGAAAAAGAATGATACATGGGATCTTGTACCATTTCTTGAAGGACGAAAGCTTGTTGTTGCAAATGGGTGTTCAAGAAAAATATTGGTTCAGATGGAAGCATTGAGAATTATAATGAAAGGTTGGTTGCAAAAGGCTACTCTCAGGTTGAGGGTGTTGATTATGGTGAGATATTTTCTCTTATTGCCAAAATAACATCCATTAGATTTTTTCTTTCTATTGTTGTTGTTTATGATTTAGAGGTTGAACAAGTGGATGTGAAAACTCGTTTCCTTCATGGTGATTTGGAGGAGGATATTTATATGACACAGTCAGAGCACTATGTGGTGAAAAGTAAAAGTAATTTGGTCTGTAAATTAAAGAAATCCCTGTATGGTCTCAAACAAAGTTCTAGGATGTGGTACCAAAAATTTGATACATATGTGTTGAGTTTGGGATTTGAGCATTCTAAATCATATCATTGTGTTTATTATAAAACTAGTGGTGATCATTTCCTGTACATTGCACTGTATGTTGATGATATATTATTCATTGGTAAAGGGAAAGGTATGATTTCAGAACTAAAGTCTCAGCTCGCTGCTAAATTTGAAATGAAAGATCTTGGTGCAGCAAAACACATTCTTGGGATGGAAATTAGAAGAGATAGAGTGAATAGAAAGATATGGATAGTCCAGAGTAAGTATGTGAATTCAATGTTATAGAGGTTCAACATGCAGGATTGTAGACTATTGTGTGTTCCTTTAACAATTGGAATGAAATAATCTATTGTAGATTTTCCTACATCCCCATCAAAGATGGAAGACATGAGAAAATTACATTACCAAAGTGCAGTTGGAAGTTTGATGTATCCTATGGTCTGTACTAGACCACACATTGCCCAAGCAGTGGGAGTTTTGTCTAGATATATGTCTAATCCTGGTAGAGTTCATTGGGATGCAGTCAAAAGAGTCTTCATATATTTGAAGGGTACCTCAAAGTATTCTTTGTGTTATCATGGTAATTTAGTTGGAGATGTGATTTCCCTTGATATTCATGGTTATTGTGTTTACTTTATTTGGTGATACAATTAGCTGGATGAATAAGCGATAGGTTGTGGTTGCTTTGTCCACTACTAAAGTAGAGTATATGGTAGCTACTCATGCTTGTAAATAGTAAATTTGGCTTAAGAGACTGTGTTTAGAGATTGGAATAAAACAAAGAACCGTGATAGTTTATTGTGACAGTCAGAGTACTATCTGCCTAGCTAAGAACCCGACATTTCATGACTGAACCAAGCACGTTGATGTTCAATATTATTTTGTTAGAGATATGGTCGAAGATAGCAGGGTGAAGCTGGTCAAGGTAGAAACTTTGATGAATTTTGTAGATTCTTTAACTAAGGTTGTAAGCATAGAGAATTTCAGATGGTGCTTGGAGTCTATGTGCCTCATTGCCCCTAGCAATTGATTTATTGTGTTGATACTCCCTTTTCTCTTGCAAGGTGTTTGACAAGTGGGAGATTTGTTGGGAAAATGGTGTCTCAACCTTGTATTTACATGAGGTTACTATTTATAGTAATTTTTCATTTGAGTATAAAATGGTGCGGACTTATCCCTGAAGCTTCTAGTTGGCTAGATAAGCACTTTGGTAAAGTTATGCCATAAGATCACAACTAGTTTGGAATATATTGAATTTTCCATTTTGGAGGGGTCCAATGAAAGGTTTAAATTTGGTTTTGAGGACTTCATAGGCCCCAAAATACCCTAAAAAGTGGCAATAGAGGTTTACAAGGAAATGGAGCACTTCGCAAGCTTTCTAGTGCTTCAAACGGTTCATCAATAGGACACATGGTTCTCAAGTTATGGCCTTCGGAAGTTTGTACTCTTGAAATAGGAAATATAAAATAAATTAGACACATAAATGAGATATAAAAAGGGATGTCATAGGGAATCTAGTAGGGAGATAAGGTCGGCTACACCTTATTGGGTGGTTTCAGTCCATGGTTTTGTAATATCATTTGATGGTTTCTTGTATTGAATCTCCTATATATGAGGTGCGTGAGATAGAGGTTGTGTGTAAGAGTCATATAGCTATTGAGTTACCTATGAATCTCTAATTAGTGGTGCTCATGTGAAGAGATTTCTTTGCAAGTATATTGTAATCTACTTTTTATTGTTGAATAATATATTGGGCGGCTTTTGGAGTGTGGGGTTTTTCTCTAGAAAGGGTTTTCCCTACATAAATCACTATGTTATGGCTTGAATGTTATTATATCTATTTCTATTTTCTATAACTGTTGTGACAATCTATAAAAGTTTTTGCATTACTCTCCTCTCAAGGTTAGTGTAGGAATTTGTTTTGCTACTTAATTTCCTTACAAGAGGAAGAACAAAATTATTTTGGATGCTACAAGGACTATGTTGATGGAAGGAGATATTCTAAAGATCTACTAGAGAGAAGCTATTAGTACTTATGTTTACACATTCAACAGAGTTCACATCAAAGGAGATACCGGTAAGACCCCTTATGAGCTTTGGTTTGGTCATGTTCCTACTATGAGATATTTTAGAGTATTTGGTAGAAAATGTTTCATCAAAAGAGATGAGGATATAAGAAAGTTTGATGCTAGAAGTGATGAAGGAATTTTATTGGGATATTCAACAAAGAGAAAAGCCTACCAGTGCTACAATAAGAGACTAAGGAAGATAGTGGAGAGTGAAAATGTGAAGGTGGATGAGAACCTTGGGAAAGAAATCAGAGCATGTGGTTATGATGATGGAAAGCATATTGTTTTAGCCCATATTCAACCTAAAGAGCCTAAGAAGAGTGATCTGGTAGAGATTGTTAATCCGGATGTGGCTAGT
The DNA here is from genome assembly GCF_030272615.1 of Cryptomeria japonica. NCBI lineage: Eukaryota > Viridiplantae > Streptophyta > Pinopsida > Cupressales > Cupressaceae > Cryptomeria > Cryptomeria japonica. Next base: position 286,958,198 of record NC_081413.1, read on the forward strand.
GAAGGAGTGCAGGAACTAGAGAATCAGAACAATCAAAAGACTCTGAGGTATGTAAGATTGAATCATTATAAAAATTAGATTATTGCTAATAAGAATAAAGGTGTGATGACTAGAAGAAGGTTAGATTCTGAAGAAGTATGCTTGATTTCCAAAGTTGAACCTAAAGATGTTGTTGAAGACTATAAAGATGAAAGTTGGATGAGAGCTATAGAAGAAGAACTATAGCAGATTGAAAAGAATAACACTTGGGAACTTGTGCCTAGACCTAAAGATAAGAATGTTATCAATACTAAATGGGTATTTAGAAATAAATTGAATGAAGTTGGTGAAGTTGTCATAAATAAAGCTAGAATGGTTTGCAAAGGATATTCACAACACGAAGGGATTGATTATGAGGATACTTTTTCTCTGGTTGCCAAACTTGAAGTTGTTAGATTTTTTCTTGCTTATGCTGCTTATAAAGATTTCAAGGTATATTAGATGGATGTCAAATCTGCCTTTTTGAATGATGATCTTGAGGAAGAAGTCTACATTGAGAAACCTGATGGATTTTCACCGTTAGATGATGGAGGCATGGTATGTAAGTTGAAGAAATCTCTTTATGGTTTGAAACAAGCTCCTAGAGCTTGGTATGCTAGAATAGATAAATATTTGTTGAAATTGGGATTTAGTAAAGGTGTTGCTGATAGTAATATGTACTTTAAGATAGAGAATGATAACATCCTGATTGTTGAAGTCTTTGTTGATGATATTATCTTCGATGGTGATGATAACTTGAGAATGAAATTTTTTACAAAGAAACATTAGAAACAATGGAGAGCTCACATGGGGGAGGAGAAGGTGGCAGTGGCAGAATACAAATTTCAAATTCTTTGCAAGGTAGGAACTCTGGTTCCAATGGAGGAAGTGGCCAGATCGATGGAGCTGGCTAGATGGGGGAGAAGGACAAGCCTCCAAATATTCTGCAGGCTGACAGTACTCTGCCAGAGAATAATGTGGGTCCTAGAAGTGCAGTTGGGGGGTCCAACCCACGTGAAGAGGTTTGTGCGAGTGGACTAGAAATTAGAAAGTGGTCAACCCTCTTTGGAACTAGACTTACTGGGAAATATTCCCTGCCTCCTGTCAAGAATATATCAGATCCAAATGGTGGTAATTTTTTCATCTCTATCCCTGACTCAATAGTGGATCATAACATAAGCAGTATGTCAAACTCTCTAGTGGGTAGATATATGGGACAACATCCAAACATTGAGGTTGTTAGGGCCTACGTTAAACGGAAATGGGCTTTGAAAGGTAATGTTGAAGTTTCGGCTCTGCCCAAAGGTCTTCTCACCTTTTCTTTTTCATGTGATGAAGACAAAATAAGGATCCTCTGTGGTAGCCCTTGGCTGGTTGGAAAGACAGCTCTGGTCCTCCAGAATGGCATCCGAATCTAAATATGAGTGATTCTCTTTTGGTGCAAGTCCTAGCTTGGGTTAAGTTAGCAGGTCTTTCTCTTGAGTATTAGGCATAAAGTATTTTCTCAGGTATAGCAAGATCTTTTGGAGAGTTCCTCTCAATAGATCCAGTCACAACTTCAAGAAGGAGGCTCACTCATGGCAGATTTTGTGTAGGGATCGCCCATGATGGAGATATGCCCAAGCAGATAGATATTGTGTCAAAGTTGGGAACTTGGAAACAATAGATTGAATATGAATCCATCCCCTTTTCTTGCTTCCACTGCAAAAAAGCAAGTCACTAGGCTAAACATTGTCCTCTCAAGCCCAAAGGGGAGATTAAGCAAGCCAAAACTATAGTAGAAAGTAAAAAGACTCTGAAGAAAAAGGTATGACAAGTCAAAATTTCTAAAAATAAGGAAACTAACCTAGTTGACATCAACTATTTTGGACCTTTGGAGGAGAATAAGGAAGTGGTCTCCTCAGCCTTTGTCTCTAAACATCCCCCCTAGGAAGCTTTGAGGAAGGAACGAATGAAAGCAAAAAACCCTCTGGAAGGGCAGATCTGAAGAGAGGAAATAATAGATCAAAATGAATATTCTAAAGAAAATACCTAGATGGTAATTGTTGACATCTTGGCTAGTAAGGAAGCTTCCAATGAATAGAATCAGAAGGATAAGAATATTAAGGAAGTGGAAAAATCTGAGGAAGGGGAGATCACTGGCTCACAAGAAGAAAAGGCTAACTCTTCCCTTCTCATAATCAGTTCTGATTTGCAAGAGGCCCAAAAATGTGCTATATTGGGTCTGAACCATTCGGATTCAGATCAAGCCTCTAAAACAGTCAATAGCTCTTCACATGATTCCAGGTCACCTAAATAGGGTAATGAAGAGGAAATTTCTACAATCCTTAGTAACCTTGAAGTGGTTTTTGAGAAAGAAGTCGAATGGAAAATTCCAAAACACATGAACAAAAGAGGATCCACTCCCTCCGCTGCCCAATTAAGGAAGTCTAGTAGAATTGCTCAAGTTGATGTAGGGTATGTCTCCTCATCCCCAAGATGACCTTCAAACTACAAATTCAAAGATAAGGAGGCCAACGAGAACATAGCAGATGGGACTCCAAGGACTCTAAATGAGTTAGGAATTGGTAAGTAATCATGAAGAATGTTTCTGGGAATATTAGGGGACTTAATAATCCCCACAAGCATGATATTATTAGGAATATGATTAGGGATAGTAAACCTAATATTTTTCTTATTCAAGAAACCAAGATGAGTAGAGATAAGGTAGAAGCTTTGAAATTATTTAATTTTGGGAGCATCTATGGTGGTAGCTCGAAAGGTGCCTCTTGAGGCATTGCAACAATCTGGAATCTCAATAGTGTTAGAGGTCAAGTTCTTATTCAAAAAATAAATTTTTCTTGCATCAAATTTGAGCATTTAAAAGATGAAACCTCTTGGGTCCTCACAAAAATTTATGCTCCTAACACCTTGAAAGCCAGAAGCAGTTTTTGGAAAAAAATTATGGAAATAAGGGACAACTTCAAGAACCTCAGCTGGTTGGTCATGGGAGACTTCAATACCCCATTGAGAGAGGAGGAAAATTTTGGTGGAAGCCCTTATCAGTTCAATAGCAAACTGGCCCTCATGGATTTTATAAACACTCAGGCTCTTAATGATGTGGAGATGCAGGGTTTCAATTACACTTGGACTAATAGGAGGGCTGAAAATGACCTTATTCAAGTTTGCCTTGATAGGGCTCTCATTTCTGATGATTGGTACAAACACTATTTTTGTTCTTTGCCTTCTCACATTCATGTTGGGTCTGACCACTATCCCATAACTCTTATTGCTAACTCCATAAATAAGAGAAGGCATTTTCCTTTTAGATTTGAAAAAAATGTGGACTTTACATAAAATTCAGGAATGGTGGAACATTCAAATTGAGGGTACTACCATGTATAGAGTTGTAAAGAAACTTAAAAGCATAAAAGACAACATAAGTACTTGGAATAAATCCATCTTTGGGAATATTTTTGAGGCCAAAGGAAAAATTCAGGAAGACCTCAATAAAATACAGGTCCAAATCTAGAAGGATGGATTCTCTACTGTGACTATCATTGAAGAAAATGAGATCCTCAAAAGATACCATGAAATCATTGCTAAAAAATAAGCCTTTTGGAAGTAGAGGTCTAGATGTATTTGGCTGAAGGAAGGAGATAAGAATACCAGATTCTTCCATATGTCGACAATCAAAAATAAAGTGGCTAATAGGATCAAAAAACTGATGGTGGACAATTTGGAGCTAGTTAAGGAGGAGAAGATAAGAAACGAGGCCAAAATTTTCTTCTCTGATCTTCTTTGTAGGGATCAAAGCTTGGATGATGATGTTCAAAATTCCTTCCTTCAGAAAATTCATTGCCTTATTGATGAGCATAATAATGCTTTCCTAAGTTCAATCCCTTCAAATTTGGAGATCTAAAATGTTGTCTTTTCTTTTGAAGGTAACAAAGCCCCTGGACCTGATGGCTTCCCTATGTTCTTTTTCCAAGAGTTCTAGGATATTGTTGGGAAAGATGTCTCTAGTGGGGTTAAAGAATTTTTTTGGGGCTGGAAAACTTCAAAAAGAAATTAATGGCACCTTCATTGATTTAATCCCCAAAATTCAAGGTGTTGACTCCATGGATAAGTTCAGGCCAATCAGTTTATGCAACTCTTTTTATAAGATAATTTGCAAGATCCTAACCTCTAGACTCTTGAAATTCCTTCCATCTTTGATCAGTCATCAGCCAAATAGTTTTGTGCCAAGAAGGAAAATTCTTGATTCCATCATAACTTTCCATGAGAACATCCATTCCCTTGTTATGGCTAAGAAGCAGGGTTTTATTCTCAAGCTTGATCTATCTAAGGCCTATGACTGGGTTCATTGGTCTTTCCTCATGAAGGTCCTTTTGGCTTTTGGCTTCTCTATCAAATGTGTGAACCTCTTAAAGAAGCTTATCTCCTCTACCTCCTTTGTTGTTCTTGTTAATGAATCTCCCTCCTCCTTCTTTAAAGCCTCTATAGGATTGAGGCAAGCGGACCCCATCTCCCCTATCCTCTTCATAATTATGGCTAAATGTTTTGGTAGGTCCATTGAAAGCATGGTGACTAGAGGTATTTTTAAAGGTCTCCAACCCTCCTCTACAGATCATACTTTCTCCCACCAACAATTTGTGGATGACACCATCATTATGGGGGACTCAAGCATTTCAGAAGTCAGAATACTGAAGGACACCCTTTGTAAGTTTGCATCTACTTCTGGCTATCTTATCAACTAGGTTAAAAGTGAAGTGTTTTTCATCAACACTCTTGAGAGAAGACAACATAGAATCAATAGAATTTTGGAATGTCAGATTATTGTTCTCCCTGCTACCTACCTAGGCCTCCTCCTGGGCATTGCTCCACCTGATTCCTTTTGGAGTTCTTTGGTGGATAAATTTCAAAGAAAGCTTGCTTGTTGGAAAGGTTCTCTCTTAAGTTGGGATGGAAAGTTGCAACTTCTTAAAGCATCCCTTCAAAGCATTCCTATTTATGCCCTCAACCTCTTTAAAATTCCAGTTAAGTTTGTTGATGCTATTGAAAAAATTCAAAAAAAAATTATTTGGTGTGGGGTAGAGGAAAAGAAAAGAATGTCTTTAGTGGCTTGGGACAAGGTTTGTAGACTGAAAAGAAAAGGTGGTTTTGGCATGAGGAGAATCCGAACCCTCAATGAAGTTCTTTTGTCTAAACAGGTTTGGAGATTGTTCCACTCTGACAGTGACTGGTGTATAATTTGGAGAAGTAAGTATCCTCTCTATCTTCTTCTCTTTTCTCTTTCATTAATTCTGATTTCAGTATTAACGGGTCTCACATTTGGAATCATGCCTCTCAGTGTAAATACAACATTGCTAAAGGGGTGAAATGGAGAGTTGGTAATGTTAGGAAAGTTAGATTTTGGGAGGATCCCTGGTTGCTTGATAAGCCTTTGATAGAAATCCCTGATTGGGCCCCTTTTTCTACCCCCTATAAAAGAGTCTTTGGTTCCTTGGTTGAGGGGCATTGGATAGGTGATAAATGGAAGAACATTAAAGGTATCCACCCTGACCTCATCAATCTCAAGAAACACCTGTCTTCTTCTTGGTTGAACAATGAGGAAGATACTCTTATTTGTAAATTTTAACCCAAAGGCAACATTACTGTTTCTTCAATTCATGGAGTGCTATCTCCAGCCCCCTTAGAGAACCCCTTATGGTCTAAAGCCTGGATAAAGGGTCTTATCCCAAAGATCAATATTTTCTACTGGACCATCCTCCAAAATAAAATTTTGACTTTAGACGATTTGAAGGTTAGAGGTTTTATCTTCCCCAATAGGTGTGATTTATGTCTTGAGGAGGAAGAGTCTATGGACCATTTGGCTATCCATTGTTCCTTCACTACTTCAATTTGGGAAATTTTTCTTAATAATTTTTGTATGGAATGGGTGTTTCCTAACTCTGTCCAAGATTTGTTCCATTCTTGGAGTTATCATTGTTCTAATCCCACTTTGAGATCTTTGTGGCAGCTCTCACTCCCTCACATCCTGTGGGGGATCTAGAAAGAAAGAAACAACCGCATCTTTAGGGATACTTCTCTCACCTAGGTTGTTGTTTTTCAGAAAATTCAAAGGGCTATTGTGGAGAACATTAGGATCATTGGAGAACCATGCAATCCTATCAGCCCCATGGAAACTCACATTCTCAACTCCTGGAATCTAAAGAGTGTTGTTAGTACTGATTTTAAACAAAGCAAGAGACTTGAAGCTAGATGGCATTCTCCCCCTCATGGATGGCTCAAAATCAACTTTGATGGAGCTGCCAAAGGTAATCCTAGCCCAGTGGGATGTGGTGCAATTCTCAGAGATGAAAATGGCAGTTGCAAGGAAATGATTGTTATTCCTATAGGTTGCCAAAATAACCACATGGCGGAAGCTATGGATGCTCTCCAAGGCATTCTCCTAGCTAAAAGATGGAATTGTCGCTATCTATGGATTGAGGGGGACTCTAACAACATCATTAAATGCCTTAAAGGAATTTCTAAGCCCTCGTGCAATATCAACAACATTATAAAGGCTGCTAGAGATCTCATCAACACCTTTGATAAATGTTTTATTTCCCACATTTATTGTGAAGAAAATGGCCCTGCTAAGTGGGCAGCCGACGTGGCGGTCACTCACAACAATATGGTTACCTAGAAGGGCAAGGAGGGTCTCCTCAATGAAGTCAGATCGATCATTTTCATGGATCGATATAACTGCACTCCAAAGATCATAAATTGATAAAATAATGATTAAAAGTATTACTTGGAGAGCTATTACTAATTATCATTATGTCAATACCATTAATGCCAAGACAAATGCCACCTTTTCCCATGCTTTCTGGGTATTTGGGGTCACTTCGAGAAATTTATTTTCTATAGCTTTCTGCAACTCTCAGCTTTCTATTTTGAATAGCGAAACTATGGGAGGTAACAAGCATCGCTATGAACCTAACAACTGTAAGGAGTGGAAACAAAATGAGGAAATTTGGAACATCTTGTAGAAGGGTAGGTTTACAAAGTACATGGAGAGACTCCATGGGAGGGATGCCAAAATCACTAATTTTTTTCTGCAAAAATTGGAGGAAGGGCACCCTTAAGATGGGAGATCAAACTATCTCCATTGATGAAGACCTCATTGCTCAGGTTACGGGTCTTTGCAGGGAAGGAAGCAATTTCTATAGGGACAGAAAGCTTAGGAAGGTGGCCATTGAGTGATACCCTAAAACATAAAAGGAGAAGAAGCACCTGGTTAAGCTAAGAAAGACCTACTACCCTCCTAGGGCATTTGTTAAGCCCTAGAGGGAGGTTTTGTTTGCTATTATGTGATACATTACCTTGAATGGAAGATTCAGCAAAGTGTGTGGCTATCATTTTGTACTGCTCAACCATTTCAGGTATGATGAAAAAGTTAACACACCCTATTTCCTTATTTGTTCAATGAATGCTACCATTAAAGCCCATAGAGAGAACCCTAAGGGAGATACAACCATGCACCAAGTTCTTATGGTTTTAATTTATGACCATTTAAAAGCTAACCAAATTACCCACCCCTAGCCTTCTATCTCTAAGTCTAAGGAGGAAGGGTCAAATTCTGATTTTTCTATGGGCGATGAGTCTGAAAGTGATTCGAAAAGTGAGACAGAGGAGAGTCTGGAATACTCTGAAGCTGAACTTGGTAAGAAAAGAAAATAGGTGAGTATTAAGTCATCCTCTTCTAAGGGCAAGAAAAAAAGTAAAGAAAAGGTCTTCCAGATTCACTCCTCCTTCTTGAAGGAGGTCTCTAAGGACTTTGAGAAGGATGAATCCCAATCCCCTCGAAAAAAGAAAACTAAAACTTTCATTTAGAAAAAGAACAATCAGGAAAGGTAGTACAATTATGAAATGGAATTGGAGGATAAAGTGCAGAGAAAGGATCCCAACATCGACCAAAAATTGGAGGAGATCACAAGGGAAGGTTTTAATCAGAGGGTTGGTGGAAACACCGAATAGATCACTAGTGGAGATGTTCCCAATAATGAACAGGACAATGTTGGTGAGAAAAGCCCCCCTTCAAATCCTCCTATAGAGGGTTTGAAAGGGTTTGTGGACACCCTCGATTGGTTAATTAATAGTTACAAGAAATTTATGGAGGATAATAAGAATTTGAGCCATAGGGTTCAAATTCTGGAGACAATCAGTATTGGTGAAGGTAAATCTATGGCTAAATATGTTGAAGACTTGAGTAAAACTATTGCCAAAGATGAAGAGATTAGAGATGCCTTCAACCCAAGGTTCGAGCAAATGGAGAAGGCCCTGGAAGAGATAAAAACCAATTACAATTCTATGGACTAGAGAATGGCGTAAATTGACAAAAAATTCAACAAAATTGAAAAATGCCTCAAAAGAATTGCTAAACAAAGCCATAACATTCTAAAGGCCTCGACTGACAACACAAAAATTCTTATCAGTAAGCTGGAGAACGAGAAGGATTCCCTAGAGCTGGAACCTAACATTGAAGGTATGGGAGAGGTACAAGGACCTAGAATGAGGACCAGAGGCAAGAAGAAGGAGAAGAAGCCAAACAAGGAAATTGAAGAACTCAAAGTTGCTTTGGCAAACTATGACCTGCTAGTCACTAAGGTGGGTGATCTTCTTAAGTCTTTATAGTTGTTGTTTGTTGTTTAGGTATTTTATCTAGTTTTTTCAGTTTGTTGTTCCTTTCTTTTGTTGTCCCTTTGGTTTACTAGCCTTCTTGCTAGTCTTTTGTATGTTGTTGCTATGTTGGTTGGGTTTCTCTATGCTGAACTATCTTATGCTCCTATGTTAAAGGTTTTGGGTCCTTAAAACTTGTTTTTCATATTAATCAGAACTTGAGCATGAAATTTGTCGGTGATATGCAGAAGGAATTTGAGATGTCTATGATTGGTGAGATGAATTGCACAGACTGAAAAGGTATATTCATATCTCAAACTAAGTATGTGAAGGAATTGTTGAAGAAGTTTGGATTAGATTACTCCAAATTGGTGGGAACTCCTATGGTGACTAGTTGAAAATTGTCTAAGAATGATGAATCTCCTAAATCTAATCAGAGTTTTTACAGATCTATGGTTGGTGGATTGTTACATCTTACTTAGACTAGGTTGGACATTATGCATGTTGTGTGCATGGCTACTAGATATCAAGATGATTCGAAAGAGAGTCATGTCACTGTTGTGAAGAGGATATTTAGATATTTGAAGGGAACTATAGACTATGGTTTATGGTATCTGAGGAATGACTATTTTATGCTATGTGCCTACACTGATGCTGATTGGGCTAGTGATGTTGATGAACAGAAGAAAAATACCGATGGAGAATTATTTTTAGGTAAGAAGTTGGTTTCATGGGATAGCAAGAAACAAGATTCAATGTCCTTATCTATAGCTAAAATTGAGTACATTGCTGCTACTAGTAATCACACTCAGGTAGTTTGGATGAAGCAAATGTTGAAGGATATCGGAGTTATTTATGATGGGCCTGTTGTTATATACTATAAGAATTCCAGTACTATTAACATGTCAAAGAATCTGGTGGAACATTAAAATACTAAGCATTTGTCAACCAAATATCATTACTTGAGAGAGCAAGTTAGTGAAGAGAAGGTGAAGCTAGAGTATGTATCTACAAATGAACAAATGGCTGATATTTTCACTAAGCCTTTTCCTACAAATACATTAGTCTATTTGAGAGACAAGTTAGGGGTATCCACCCCTCCTAATGAGAACTAGATGCATTGAGTTGCATCAATCCGGTGGACTTCACAACTTTATCTCTTTTATCCAGATTGGTGAGTTGGTGTTGCTCCTCTGCTACTGAAGTAGTCTGTGTTTTTGGTGAAATTTTTGTGATTGATGTTTCTATTTTTGGGAGAAAGAGTTTTGGTTATCTATTTTGAGAGCTTTGGCATTGTTGTCAAAGAGGGAGAGAGATCATGTGAAAAACTATTTTATCTATCCTGATCTTAGGGGGAGTTTGCCGGACATATCTTCTTTTCTTTGCATTGATTATTTTTTACATTCATATGTTATCATCAATGCCAAAGGGGGAGATTGTTGGACATTGATGTTTCTAGGATGTGGTGTCTTCATTGATGTCAACATATTCCTTTGATTTGTTCCAGTGATTGTAGATTGGGAAGATCTTATAATCTATTTTGTAGTGTTGGTTTGTTGATCATTGCTTTGCAGAGTTCAACATATCCTCCGATATATTCCAATGTGATCAGATTTTGGTGCTGAGTTTTTGGAAAATTGCTTGGGATGGTCTTGTGTATCTTCATTTTAGATGGATCATGATTTGGTTCTTTGCAAGTTATCTTTCTTTGTGATAGTTGTTGATTGGTTGTGTTCTTGAACTTTCAGATGTTGTCCGATGAATATTTGATAAGTGGTGTTGGTGCAGTTGTTCTTGATGATTCTAACATGCTTGCTTGTGTTTCCTAGTCATGTACTATTTTTTTGGGTGATCTACATTGATCATTGTGTGATTTTTTGATGGTTCCTATTGGGACTCATAATTTTGAGTCAATTTTTTAGGCCCATTTCAAAATTTTCCTATTTCATTCTTAAAAAGAACACCTAATCTCATCTGGAGTGGCTTAGTTAGAGAGAGGGTAAAATGGAGCTAGTTGATTTTTCAAAGGGTAAGGCTTGGGAATTGTCCTGCACCTTTTATTTGACCTATGAAGTGTTGTGCAACTTTCAGATTCTAGTTTGAATTAGTTTATTAGGTACCCATTTCAAGGGATGAGTTGAAAGTGCATGTTAGGTGCAAATGCAAATTTTATTATCCTACTTTGAGCTCCTATATCTTTTGACTAATTGATCATCATGATTGTTACCCCTATATTTTTTCTCATTCCTAAAGCCTCATAATTAGCTAAAAATTAGTTATTGTTAATGTTTTAATGTTGAAGTTTTTATGGTCAAACTCCATGTTGGTTGGGAGATTTTAATTGTTTTATTTTTGGCTTACCCATATACCCAAACAATTAAATCTCAAGTCTTATGTTTCCTATGCAAAAATGATTTATGGGTTATGGTCTATTAGGACCATTTATTCTATAGTTAAAATTTCATAAGAAATAGAGCTCTTAGTAAAACGTTATGCAGGTTTTTCTATGGCAGCCCAAAAGAACAATTGTCATTGAACTTGAACCTTGAACCTTTTCAAGTTCAAAGTTTGAATTCAACTGGAGTGGGCTTTATAATTTTTGTTCATTGAACTTGAACTAATGAACATTTTTGGTTCAAGCCCGCAGGTTCAAGCGCGCAGGTTCAAAAGTTTAAAGTTCAAATTTTAGGTTTATTGTAATTTTTGGTCATTGAACTTCAACTATTGAACCTTCTTTGGTTTAGGTTCAACATGCAGGAAAATGGAAAGGAAAAAAAAATCAATGAATTATACCATGGGTGCAGTTTGTGTTTTTGAACCATTTGCTTGAACCATTTGCTTGAACCTCGCAGGTTCAAGGTTCAAGGTTCAAAGTTTACAGGTTCAGATTGTGGATGTTTTTAAAAATGATCACCGAGCTGAGAGTAAAAGTGTTTGGATGACTTTTGAGATAGCCACACTAACACATAAAAATTCCAACCATCATGTTTCAAAGGAAGATTCAGCTTCTTGAAATATGAATTTAATTATTAATTCATATGTTGATAACAAAGGATAGTAGTTGATAATATTTTCAAAGAATTGTTTCAACAACTCATGGTATTACAAAAAATTTAAAGAGTTAGAATCCTCCTCTATTATAAAGAGAGATTTTTCATAAAATAGAGCTAATTCCTTCAAATGGAAGCTCAAAGTCATGATCCATGTGCAAGTTTTGGCATTTATATTGTTTATAGTTTTCAATGCAACCTATAACCATGGATTTTCTGAGATAGAAAAATCAGTCTTGGTGCGGCGGGCATAACTATTAATTTAACCATTGGATTGAGCTGAATTTTTTATATGCTTTAGAAAACTTAGTTTTCTAAATTCTCACCTGAGCGATTGGAAAAATATTAATCTGTGAATAATTTATTATTCTCTAAGTATGGATCTATGCAAATTTTAGAGAAAAATATTATTATGAGAAGCTCATGGTGGAGACTCTGTTTTGAAATGGAGATCCAGATAATAAATTTACCCTGAAGATATAAAAAAAATGTCCACCTATCAACACATAATTAGATGTGTTTTCTTCAAAAAAAAATTCAGAAAGGAATGGAGGATAAAATATTTGAAGCAAAAATAAAAAGAAGAGTTGTCGGGAAGAAGATAAAAGATAAAAGATAAAAGAAAAGATTAATTAATATTCTTTTCAAGAATCAGTTATTGATAACTGAAATTCTTAGAGGCTATATATATGTAACAAAAGAAAGGAGTGGGGGTTCTTTTCTTTCCTTTCTCTTTCTGTTGTAAAAAAGAAGGGGCAAAATTGTTTTCTGGACTACACAGTTTTGTTTTTTAGAAGTGTTGAGTTTGTGAGCTCACATTTTTGGCATTGATAGAATAAAGAAGTTTTTGTTGATCTGTGGATTTGTCAATATTTTATTTTGATTACAATGAGCTTTGTCTCTCTTATAATTTCCTTTCATTGTCTTTTCTGTTACATCAAACTATGTATATGCATTTGATTCTAAAACTTTGATTTTAGAAATAATTTGTATTTGGAAAGAAATCTGTTGTTAACTCTTTATCTGGATATTCTGATCCCCCTTGTCCTTTGAGGCATGAGAGAAACTCGATCAATATCCAAAGCATTTTGATCTATTGAAAAGGGCATTTTCATGGGTGTGGATAATTAAACTGTGTTTTATTTATCTTCATTCACTTCATTATAAATCTGTTATTCACATCTACTTTCATGGTTATGGGTAGATGTTAGTTTTCCTTTATTGCTTTCTAGTTAAAAGCATGTTCAGAAAATATACATTTTTATCCAACGAAGGGATCTGTACCTTCATATCAAAATTTAGAGACCACTTGCATTCACCATTGCAAGTGACTCAACTGTTGGTTCTAGTTTTTGTCTTTCAATTTGGGCATTTCAGAGTCATTTTTGAAAGGTATTTAAGAAGGACAAATCTATTTACCAACAATGATAAAATTTAAAGTGCATTAAATTGTATGCACATAAGTGTGCCTGCATGCCAAGTTTCAGATTTTTATGAATCCGTTTGATCAGTTTTCCAAGATGGTCTCTTGGCCACTTTATTTAGTTTTCTGCATTTTCATTGCTACATCAATTTAAGTGGCTATTTCCATGAGCTCAGCATTCGCACCTAGTCAAAATTTTGGTCGAAATGAGCATTCCAAGGTCTTCTTTGCTTCAAGGTATCTATGCCTCAAATTTGGGGGTCTACGAAGATCGTTTAATCTTTTTAGTAATGCCATTTTGAGGTCCCTGCGCATTGGTTTCATCAGGTTCAAAATGCTAGAAGAGCCAGTTGGTCATCTTTGACCATTAATATTTCTTCACTCGGGATTCGTCTTGAGAAATGGCTTGGTAGAGTGAATGCTTATATATCAAATAGTACACCTGTCAGTTTATGAAGTCCAAAAAGGTGTTTTGACCAGTTTGAAAATTACATCTTTGGGATTAAATGCAAAAATGTGGCACAGGCACCTAATAGTTGCGAAACTCAGTTTAATTATCAAAAAATGATGTCGATCGATTCCAGAGGCATGTTCGAGGTTCCTCTGGCATTTCAAAGGTCAGTTGAATGAAAACAAATATTTTTTAGCTAGACCCACTTTGGGGCCCGACCTGGCTCATGCTTGTGCATTGATTTTATGGCGAAGTGGTCTTAATGCATAACAATATATATCAATACCAACTCGACTTTAATTGGCAATTTGATTTGGTGAGAGAAGATTTCATTACATTCTTGTGACTAGTAAGGAATAGAGGAAGACTACAATTCACCAGTTGGACAGTGAGGGGCGACTTCATTTTATCTGTCGTATATGGATTGACGGACATATACATAAAGTACTAATGTGTGAGCCATTATAAGTTAAAGATTTTAATTTCCTAGTACAAGACAAGACAAAACTAAGGATGGAGTATACAGAGATCCTTTAGGTAGTGGACAAGTTGTATCACCACCTATGATGTAGGTAGAAGCTCTTGAACTCATTCTTAACAAATTAATGAAGGTAGATTTTAAGTTTGACAAAGTCAAGGCAATATCTGGAAGTGGATAGCAGCATGAGAGTGTTTACTATAATATGAATGACATTAGAACCACCAAGAAAATACTATTAGCATATGGAGCAGCCTTCACCCCCTGCATGATAGCCAGAAGAAGCTTTTTGCAGCTGCAATTAGCATGTGTAAAACCAATTTCCTTAACTCTCTTCACATCCCCCCTATGTGGCAGACAAGGCTAAATATGTGGTATTGTGTTTGAGAAGTTTTAAATCTCCAACAAACTTTTCTAACATCCCCAGTGCTTTGGAGAAGAAGACGTTAGATTTTCAAAGAAAATTATATTGGCAGATGTAAGGAAAATTCCACAACTTTTGCTAGGCATTCTTCCCCACATTGAAAAGGCAATGGAAGTCATTAAGCAAATGCACTGCCAGCATCCTCCATGCATGGTGTGGAGTAGGCGATAACTCTCCAAGCAAGCATGGTGGGAGGTGTAAAGTAAATTTCATGTTCCTTGCCAACATTTCCTTTGTCATGGGTTTTGGGTGTTGCAGGTGTAGGCATTGCAACCCTTTGAAACTCCAAACAAGTTGCAACTAGCAGGTCTTATGCCCATGTTCTCCCTATTGTGCTAATGAAAAGGTTTTATTAACTTTCAAACAAATGAAATTGCCAGGTTGCGCATGAGTGGTGGAGAGGCCAAAATTTAAAATCTTCATACAAATGCAATTCACAAGTGTATTGCAATGATCATCCTTTACGTGGGGTAAAAACCATGTAACTTTTAGCAAATGCACTTGGTAGGTGGTGTGTGGCTATTGAAAAAAGCCTGAGAAACTTTCAGCGATTGCAATTTGTAGGTGTAGAGCCTCCCTACTCCAATGCGTGGTGTTTGTAGAGGCTTAGAAATTTCCAAGTAAAATGCAATGGTAGATCAAAGCTCCATGACTTTCCCTAGTCCTCCCTGTCATGAGCTGTGAAAAGTGAAAAATCCATTAAGACTTCTAGGAGAGTGAACAAACCAGTGAAATGGTAGAATGCATATATCCCACATTGGCTGGGTGGGGGGAAATTTTTATATTTAAATGTAAGAACAAACCAACGCATAGTGTCAAAGCCTTGAAGGCTTTTGACACAAGGTGTTGGCCAACACCTAGTAGATTTTATGCATGCGTGCATGAATCCCGAGGTGAGGAGGCTAGCTGGTGACCAGGCGGACCACACGTGTGCATAGTTCTTGAGGTAAGCACCCTGGTTTTCCAATAAAAAGGAGAATTAAAGAGAATGCAAGTTTGAGGTGATCGGATGATTGGCACTATTTTGTGAAGCGAAGATGCATGAAGGTTAACCTTCGTGAAACAACAACAATTTAAAGATCAAGCAAGTTCAATGGTGATCGACAACTAGCGTTGTTTCACGAAGTGAAGATGCATGAAGGTTACCCTTCGTGAAATAGCAAAAGATGAGTTGGCAGGTGAGCTGGCAGGACCTAGTGAGATGGTGCTGAGGTGGTGATGAGTATGCAGTCCAGTGGCAGTCCGCAAGTGAGTGAGATGGAGCTGAGGTGGCAGGTCCAAGTGGTAGACTAGTGGACCCTACGAGCGAATCATAGGCTACCATGTGGTAGGGCGTAGGTCCAAAATTGGCAGAAAATCAAAGTTAAATTGCATAGTCTTGATTATTGAGGAAAAAATGAAAATTTAAATGATTGCCTCCACATTCAAGATTAAGATTAGTTCGCTCAGGAGGTATCTTTTACCTGAAATGGAAAGTATTATATATCATCAGAAAACTCTCAAGACAAGGAAATTAGTCATGAGGTTTGTTTCAACAAACATGAGATATGTTGAGAGAAGTTTCCATGGGAAAAGAGGAGATATTTTGTAGTTAGGGAAAAGGGGACACATGGCAACTTCTGATGCATTCTAGTTCCCCCCCCTTCATATTCCCATTTCTTCTCATTTGTAAGGGTTCCAAAATTTTGAGAGAAATGCTCTAGATTTCATGGTTTCCAGTTTTGAATTTCCTAACCCAAGTCTGTAAAACTCTTTGGTTCTTTTTCAGGGTATAGAGATGCATCTTAGTGTTGTAGATGGTTTTCTAATTGCAAGTCTTACTTGTGTTAGGCATGAGTAAATTTCACACAAGATTGTCTCTAGGCCTGTATTTCATTATTACAAAATTAATCCTCAAGGAGGTTGGAATTTTTCATCTTTAGGAGATTGTTATGATTGTTTGTAGGTATCCTTCTGTGAAGGTTTTAAATTTTGTAATCAATCATAAATAATGGAATATGTATCCAAGATCTGATAATTTTGTGAATGAATTGAGTAATGCATTGGTATGAGGTATTGATGCAGAAATATTGTATAAGGAAAATAAATTTGTAGCTAGGATACACATTTGTAGTTCTGTGTGTGACTCCATGCCCAATGAATAAGGCATTGGCCTTTGAAGGATTTGGGGATACTTTCAGATTTATACAAATCTAAAGAAAAATCTATTTCCCTTTATGTTTAGGGGTTGTGTTCTATTTATTCCAAACTCTGTTTCATCTATTGTTTGTACAGATCTAGCCAATCTATATGTGTTTTCTATCTTGTTGAGCTTGTGGAATGATCTATCTGCTTATTGTTGATGCAGTCATATGTTTGTAGCTGGTTGTATTTAATGCATCAAAAAGGCATCCCCCCTAGGTCTAGCAGAACCTGAAGTGCAGGAGGATCAATTAGGGTCCTATATTGTGTTGTCCAAGTCCTGATGTGTTTCATAGATTGAAATTGGTCATTTCATAGAAGGATTGCAGGTGAACTTGGGTTAACCAGATTTGATGAACAACAAAAATGGGGAGTCTACTGGGGAGTCTAAATAGAAATTGCATAATTTCATCTAGTTAGTCAGTCCATTGAGATTGCATAGAGTTGAAAATGTCTTTTATGGTTGAGGGATTTAGTATTATGTTTTGAGGTTGCAATGGTGTTGTCTGCTATCAGAGAAAGTTTCTTGTGAAGAATTGAAAAATATATATTGTTGAGAGTTGTAAGAAGTCCTTGCAGCTATTTATAAATTTTTCCCAATGTCATAATTGGGTGGCGACTCTAGTCTCTATACCAGTGCTTGTAGGAAGTTTGTATTCCAAGATTTTCATAAGAGTAGTAGATGATTTGATGAGTCATATTAAGATGCAGATAATTAAATTAGTTGTATGCTCAGACATGGTGCTTTCATTATAAAAGCTTGCAAAGAAAAGTGCAGTAAAAGATTTCGGTTCACACATAAGTCTGATACATTTTCCAAGTTTTGTGTTAAATAGCCCAGAGTGGATTTGTTGCAGCAAGATTGAAGGAGACATAAAGAATTAAAAATGTGTTGAATGGTATTCTGCTATTCAAAATGTCCTCTATGTAAGAGGTGGTGACTCCGAGGTAAAAGACCAAGCTAAAATGTGAATAAATGTTCAGATCTACAAGTCCTACAACTGCAAATACCTAGGTATTTTCAGAAGTTTCAATGCAAAACAATTTATTCTGAAAAATTTGAATGAGTAAAATAGTTTTCCCATCAAGAGAACAACACTAGTAAAGAGGGAAAAAGAGGAATTAAAAGTCTATTTGCATATCTATTTTGTTGTAATTTCCAGCATGTATGTTCTGTTGTAGTATGCAAATTTGAAGAAAGCTTTGTGTCAAACAATGTTATGAATAGATTTGAATGATGATATGTGCTTGAAGTGTTTCGTTGTTTTATCCAAAGTTGTGCAATTATTTGTGGGAGTAAGAAGAAATGTGTAGTGAAGTTTTTAAGCCTTGTGTATTTCCACATATAGCCATGCATAGTGAAATGTCACCGCCATGTTATGAGAGAAGCTTAAAAATGAACTATTATGCTACTCTAAATTTCAAAGATATTCAGGGTTACCCAAATCTTATACCCACAGAAATTAGAAAGCATTTTCCAGTATTCAGTGGGAAGAAATCAGAATTAGCACATTTACATTTGAAAAGATTTTCAGATTTGATGGGAGATTTTGAAGTTTGTCAAGAAGATGTGTGCATGAAATTATTTGTCCAGTCATTGAAAGAGGATGAAAGGGATTGGTTTTCTTTTTTGCCAGTAAAATGTATTTCCTCATGGGATGAATTAACAACTGATTTTATGGCTCAATTTGCTAAAAAGGTGAGTGATTATGATATGCTGAGAGGATTCATGCACATAAAAATCAGGGAAGACGAATTGGTACTGATATTTAATATTAGATTTTTACAATATTAGAATATATCCAACAAGTATAAGTTTAATGATGGAGCATGCTTGGAGATTTATATGAGTGCTTTTGAAAAGAAGATGGGTTTCTTATTAAGAGACAAGAAACCCAAAACTTTGCATGAAGCTTTTAACATAGCTATGGACATTGAAAACAATTTAAAATTTGGGATATTAAAGAGATTTTTGTCTACTATTGTTTCTTGTCAAAACACCTACAATGGTGAAAGTAAATGTGAAGCCAAGCAAAACATTCTTTGTCAAGGTGCGTCAAGCTTTGCTACTCAAAATGATCTTGCTGATATATGTAATTCAAATTTAAATGAGGGTCAAGAATCTCTGCTATCAATGATGGTTGTTTCTCACAGTAATGATGGAATGATCAGTGGGAAATTTTGTGATAATGTTGTTATAGAGATAGATATATATGAAAGATATGCACCATTTGATTTGTATGCCAGTTATGCTGATTATGTGGTTAAAAATTATGAAGTTAATCATGCATCTCCCAAGGATAATGATAATGAAAACAATAATGGTGATGACCATCGATCTTTGCTTGTTGCTAACGTATTTGATGTTGAAGTACCAAATACTGAGGGATCACCAAGTATTGCTGATTATGTGAATTGTCATAATGATACAATGTGTTCAAACAAAGAAGTTGTTAATCAGCCCATGATTTTGTCACACAGGGATGTGCAATATGATGTAAATCAAGATTTGATTAAGTCTGATAAAACTGAAAAATGAAATTGTGGATGATGTTGATGGTGTTTTCAATGCAAGTATACCCAGTGATGAATGTGTTTCAGAATGGAGTGGTGTTGCTGATTATGAGGACACTGAGTTCGATTTTCAACACCTTGAAGGTATACAAATGAACAATGAAGATAAAATTCAGAACAAGAGTGATTTTGACACAAGTTATTCATTTTCTTATGATCAACAAATGAATGCCAGTCATGTAGCTGAGGATACCTATAAGAATTCTTATTATTCATCTTGTGAAGATGATATAAGAGGAGACTAAGTTATGTATCTCAATCATGAATCTGAAAATGAAAATATTTTTGAAGATAAAATCGTGTGTGAAAGTGCAAATAATGTTTTATTTTCAGATTTAAGTGAACCTATATTTGAATATTTTCAAAGTTTGACATACCATGAAGAGGATGTGAATGTTGATGGTATGCTTGAACCGGTATGGAGTTCTTTTCTTTTGATACAATTGTTCATAGTGTTGATGTCATCGATGAAAATGTTGAAGTTTCCCCTTGTGTTGAACAAATTTTTGATGCTAATGAGATTGCCAACAACAGTAACATGTGTTGTAAAAATATACTTCATGATGAAGATAAGAGGCATGGGCTATGTGATGATTACTTCAAACCACAAATGGAAGTTTTTCAGGTGGATGTAAGTCTGAATGAGAAAGACTTAGCTAAGGATTTTCTTCAGCCAGAGGTATGCATTCTTTTCCATGAATGGGATATTGAGGATGTGGATGTATTGAGTTTGATAAACAAGGATAATATAAAGTGTGATCCGCATAGTGAAGTACCACATCTGGACCAAAATGTTTATGTTCCTTATTTGTATCAATCGGTTATTAATGTCCCTCATTCTATGAATTTAAATGATAATAAGGCATATGCTGATGAGAACTACAATGGTGAGAATGAATGTTTTATTTTTCAAATTCAGCATGATGATGCCCTTGCAAATGATAGAGTTGATTGGGATAGTGAAATGTATGGCAGCTTGTGGAAAGGCCTCTATAGTGATTTGTCTCATGATTTTACTTTTGTTGAAGTAATGTGTGACCATAAAGTTCAAAATCAGGCAAAAGGTGTGCACACCAACTATTTTGGTAATGAGATGAAAGGGGTTGATTATAATGATTATGCATAGTTGTTGTTGAAAGGTGCCTTTGTTTTAATCATGACATCAGGTGATGAGAATCAAATTTTTGACAAAGGTAAATGCTAAGATTGTTTGGGGTAGTTTATAATCAGTCATAAGTATGTTTGTACACCTTATATAGTCGATTTTCTTTCAGTTGTGTGGTTTTCAATAAGGTGTCCTGTTGCTTGGGTAGAATAAGGAACCCTTTATTTTTGAGAAGAGAAGAGAAGTATTTTGTTTTTGAGTGGTCTGCTCTACCATAGATTTTGTATTCTTGTGTTGATCTTGCAATCAACCATCCCCAGTCACAGCCACTGTTGGGACTCATAATTTTGAGCCAATTTTTGAGACCCATTTCAAAATTTTGCTATTTCATTCTCAGAAAGACGATGTAATCTCATCCGGAGTGGCTTAGTTGGAGAGAGGGTAAAATGGAGCTAGTTGATTTTTCAAAGGGTAAGGCTTGGGAATTGTCCTACACATTTTATTTGACCTATGAAGTGTTGTGCAACTTTCAAATTTCAATTTGAATTAGTTTATTAGGTACCCATTTCAAGGGGTGAGCTAAAAGTGCATGTTAGGTGCAAATGCAGATTTTATTAAGTAGCCTACTTTGAGCTCCTATATCTTTTGACCTGTTGATCGTCATGATAAAATTAAAATTGCATTGAAAAGTATTCATATAATTGTGCCTCCATGCTAATTTTTAGGTTTTTATGAATCCATTTGATCAGTTTTCCAAGATGATCTCTTGGCCACTTCATTCAGTTTTTTGCATTTTCATTGCTACATCAGTTTAAGTGGCTATTTCCATGAGCTCACCATTCACACCTAGTCAGCCTTTTGGTCAAACTAAGAATTCCAAGGTCTTCTTTGTACTTCAAGGTATCTATGCCTCAGATTTGGGGGTCTACGGAGATCGTTTGATATTTTTAGTATAGGCATTTTGAGGTCCTTGCGCATTGGTTTTATTAGGTTCAAAATGCTGGCAGAGCCAGTTGGTCATCTTTGACCATTAATATTTCTTCACTCAGGATTTGTCTTGAGAAATGGCTTGGCAGAGTGAATTCTTATATATCAGACAACACGCCTGTCAGTTTGCAAAGTCTAGAAAGGTGTTTTGACTAGTTTGAAAATTGCATCTTTGGGATTAAATGCGAAAATGTGGCGCAGGCGCCTGAAAGTTGTGAAACTCAGTTTAATGATCAGAAAATGGTGTCGATTAATTCAAGAGGCATGTTCAAGGTTCCTGAGGCATTTTAAAGGTCAGTTGAATGAAAACAATTTTTTTTTAGCCAGACCCACTTTGGGGCCCGACCTAGCTCATGCTCGTGCATTAATTTTATGGTGAAGTGGTCTTAATGCATAACAATATATATCAATACCAACTCGACTGTAATTGGTAGTTTGTTTTGGTGAGAGAAGATTTCATTTCATTCTTGTGACTAGTAAGGAACAGAGGAAGACTGCAATTCACCAGTTGGACAGTGAGGGGCAACTTCATTTTATTTGTCGTATATGGATTGATGGACATATACATATAGTACTAATGTGTGAGCCATTATAAGTTGAAGATTTGAATTTCCTAGTACAAGAAAAGACCAAACTAAGGATGGAGTATACAAAGATCCTTCGGGTAGTGGATGAGTTGTATCACCACCTGTGATGTGGGTAGAAGCTCTTGACCTCATTCTTAACAAATTAAAGAAGGCAAATTTTAAGTTTGACAAAGTCAAGCCAATATCTGGAAGTGGACAACAGCATGGGAGTGCTTACTATAATATGAATGGCATTAGAACCCCCCAATAAAATGCTATTAGCAGATGGAGCAGCCTTCATCCCTTTCATGATAGCCAGAAGAAGCTTTTCATAGCTGCAGTTAGCATGTGTAAAACCAATTTCCTTAACTCTCTTCACATCCCCCCCACGTGGCAGACAACGCTAAATATGTGGTATGGTGTTTGAGCAATTTTAAATCTCCAACAAAATTTGCTAACATCCCCAATGCTTTGGAGAAGAAGGCATTAGATTTTCAAAGAAAATTATATGGGTAGATGTAAGGCGAATTCCACAACTTTTGCCAAGCATTCTTCCCCATGTTGAAAAGGCAATGGAAGCCATTAAGAAAATGCACTGCCAACATCCTCCATGTGTGGTGTGGAGTAGGTGATAACTCTCGAAGCAAGCATGATGGTAGGTGTAAAGTAAATTTCATGATCCTTGCCAACATTTCCTTTATCGTGGGTTTGGGCATTGCAAGTGTAGGCATTGCAGTCCTTTGAAACTCCAAACAAGTTGCAATTAGCAGGTCTTATGCCCATGTTCTCCCTACCATGCTAATGAAAAGTTTTTATTAACTTTGAAACAAATGAAATTGTCAGGTTGCGCATGAGTGGTGGAGAGGCCAAAATTTAAAATCTTCATACAAATGCAATTCGCAGGTGTATTGCAGTGATTGTCCCCTGCGTGGGGTAAAAACCATGTAACTTTTAGCAAATGCAATTGGTAGGTGGTGTGTGGCTGTTGAAAAAAGCCTCAAAAACTTTCAATGATTGCAATATGCAGGTGTAGAGCCTCCCTACTCTAGTGTGTGGTGTTTGGAGAGGCTTAGAAATTTCCAAGTAAAATGCAATGGTAGATCAAAGCCCAAAGCTCCACGACTTTCCCCAGTCCTCCCTGACGTGAGCCATGAAAAGTGAAAAAGCCATTAAAACTTCTAGGCAAGTGAACAAACCAGTGAAATGGCAGAATGCATATATCCCACATTGGTTGGGCAGGGGCAAATTTTTGCATTTAAATATAAGAACAAACCCACACATAGTGTCAAAGCCTTGAAGGATTTTGACGCAAGGTGCTATCCAACGCCCAATAGACCCTACATGTGCATGCATGAATCCCGAGGTGAGAAGGCTAGCTGGCGACCAGGTGGACCCCATGTTTGCATGGTTCCCAAGGTAAGCACCTAGGTTTTGCAGTAAAAAGGAGAATAAAGAGCATGCAAGTTTGAGGCGATCAGACGACTGGCATTATTTTGTGAAGTGAAGATGCGTGAAGGTTACCCTTCGTGAAACAACAAAAAGTTAAAGATCAAGCAAGTTTGATGGTGATCGCCAACTGGTGTTCTTTTGTGAAGCAAAGATGCACAAAGGTTACCCTTCATGAAACAACAAAAGATGAGCTGGTAGGTCCGGGTGGCAGGTGAGTTGGTGGGTCCCGGTGAGATGGCGCTGAGGTGGTGATGAGTAGGCAGTCCAATGGCGGATAGGTGGTAGTCTGCAAGCAATGAGATGGAGCTAATGTGGTAGGTCCAAGTGGAAAACTAGTGGACCCTACGAGCGAATCACAAGCTACCACATGGCAGGGCGCAGGTCCAAAATTGGCAAAAAATCAAAGTTAAATTGCATAGTCTTGACTATTGAGGAAAAAATGAAAATTTAAATGATTGCCTGCTCATTCAAGATTAAGATTAATTTGCTCAGTAGGTATTTTTTACCCGAAATGGAATATATTATATGTCATCAGAAAGCTCTCGAGAGAAGGATATCAACCATGAGGTTTGTTTCAACAAAAATGGGATATTTTGAGAGCAGTTTCCATGGGAAGAAGAGGAGATATTTTGCAGTTAGGGAAAAGGGGACACATGGCAACTTCTGATGCATTCTAGTTTTTTCCCCCCTCCTTCATATTCCCATTTCTTCTCATTTATAAGGGATCCAAAATTCTGAGAGAAATGCTCCAGATTTCATGGTTTCTAGTTCTGAATTTCTTGACCCAAGTCTGTAAAACTCTTTGGTTCTTTTTCAGGGTATAGAGCTGCATCTCAGTGTTGCAGATGGTTTTATAGTTGCAAGTCTTACTTGTGTTAGGCATGAGTAAATTTCACACAAGATTGTCTTTAGGCCTATATTTCATTATTACAAATTTAATCCTCAAGGAGGTTGGAATTTGTCATCTTTAGGAGATTGTTATGATTGTTTGTAGGTATCCTTCTGTGAAGGTTTTAAATTTTGTAATCAATCATAAATAATGGAATATGTATCCAAGATCTGATAATTTTGTGAATGAATTGAGTAATGCATTGGTATGAGGTATTGATGCAGTAATATTGTATAAGGAAAATAAATTTGTAGCTAGGATACGCATTTGCAGTTCTGTGTGTGACTCCATGTCCAATGAATAAGGCACTGGTCTTTGAAGGATTTGGGGATACTTTCATATTTATACAAATCTAAAGAAAAATATATTTCCCTTTATGTTTAGGGGTTGTGTTTTATTCATTGCAAACTCTGTTTCATCTATTGTTTGTACAGATCTAGTCAATCTATATGTGTTTTCTAACTTTTTGAGCTTGTGGAATGATCTATCTGCTTATTGTTGATGCAGTCATATGTCTGTAGCTGGTTGTATTTAATGCATCAAAAGGGCATTCCCCCTCGGTCTAGCAAAACCTGAAGTGCAGGAGGATCAATTAGGGTCCTATGTTGTGTTGTCCAAGTCCTGATGTGTTTCATAGATTGAAATTGGCCATTTCATAGAAGGATTGCAGGTGAACTTGGGTTAACCAGATTTGGTGAATAACATTTCCTATCAACTGGTAATGATTTTCATGTTATATTGTTTACCTAGCGGCGTAGCGTGTTGCAGTTGATCTTGGTATGATTTTCGGTTGTGTTGTACATTTGGGAATTTTTTTTGGGACCATGTTATGCTATGTAAACCATTATATTGGTCTGGTGGTCGATCTTTATATCATGTGATGTAATTTTGTAATTGAGGGTTGAGGGTTTAGTTGACCTTGTTATCAAGGTTGATGAATTGTATATATAGGTGATGTATTCATGTAATCTAGGTGTCGATGTTGTGTCTTTATTATTAGAGAGAGTTTTATGTACGAACAAGTGATTTATCCTTCGGTGTTGAGTTTGAGGAGAGATTGGTGTTGCAGGGAAAACATTTGTACTTAACCAAAATTGCAATCAGGCATTAGGAGATGCTAATCTTTCAATTCATTTCTTCTAGATTGTAGTCTGAATCTTATTGTATGTCAGTGAGACTTCTCTGAGGTTGTAGCCTTCTGGGCCATTATATCTGAGCAGTGAGCTCTAGGCAGTGTTCCTGAATGCACGTGCATTCCCCATTGTAAAATTTTCACATATTATTATAGAGTATCATCTTACTATGGTAGGTTCCCACCATTTTTTTTCACTTAACTGATTTTTCTATGTCAAAAATCTTGGCATTGTGTATTGTGTTATTAATTTTCTTATCTGTCTTATTACTGTAGTTTATCAGATTTGTGTTTTAAGATTAATTTTTTTATTCCGGTGAAGACTAGTTCACCCTCCCACACCCCCCCCCTCTCAGTCTTCCTTCTTGGTTGCTTCTAACAAAGGCTTAGGATTATCACACTCATTGTGATGTAATTGACAAGTGTCAACATGTGAGAAGGTGAGAAGACATGGTTGTTGAAAGAATGGATGGGGAAGAGTGTAAGGAAGATTTTCCATAAAGGCATTTCTTGTCCTCAGACTCCAAGGTACTTAGGGGAAATGAATAAAGGATTTTTTACTCCTTGGAGGAGACAAAATTTGAAGGGGGAGTACTTGGCATTTAAGGTTGAGGTGGACATAATTTGACTTGGGGGTTAATATTTGGGATTAGGGATGTGCACATGTTTAGGTGGAAATGATTATAAAAATAATCAAGGATTAGGAGGCAAGTGGAAAATGTAGGAGGATGTGATGGGCAGAGAGAGAATGAGTGGAGGGAATTAAAAATTAATTTTAATTCCAAGTGAAAATAAATAGGGATTAAACTAAATGTATTATTTAATTTAACATGTGAATTATGAGAAAAAGTGGGGGAAAGGGATATTAATTAAATAAATGATAAAATTTATTTAATTAGATATGATTAAGGGATTAGATGAATAGGCAAAAGTAATTGATTTAGCCAGGATTGTGGAAGAAGTAGGCTTTAATTAAATAACTAAACTATTTAGTTAATGGGTAGACACTAGAAGAATTGGGAATAAATTTAATCAAATAATGATGATCAAATTTAGGTGTCTACAATTTTCTCTTGCACTCATGGTTCATTTCATCAATATTAGTTCAGTTCAATGATTTTAATGGTTAAATGTTATGATATTTGATGGATTTTTGGTTTATACCATTAGGAATTTTCTAATTGTAAGTTCTTAAACATGGTTAGTTTGATCCCATTAATGTTCTTAATTCAATTATGGATATTTGTTCAAGGTGTGTCAATATATTAGGTACTTGAATGTATGTTTACAGTATAAAATATTTAATTTTCTTTGAAGATTGCATTATTTTTGTGGTGTTCTGAGTTTATCTCTAGTTAAAAATGAATCAATTTTATGAGGAATCTATCTATCTACTTGACATCAACCAATACTATCATTGTCTATAAGTTTGGTTTAGATTATTTGAACTCTATCTTTTAAAGAATCACTTAGATTGCCATATCATATGCAAACCAACTTGGTAGGTGTGTAAGTTCCCTTGTGATTACCAACAAATTACATCATTCACTGAGTTTATCCAAGTAGAATAAAGACCTAACATTAGGAACCTTGAGATTATCTCATTTGATCAAGTCCTATAGCATATGATTTTTCCTTATTCAAGAGAGGATAGGATATACTTGATATATTTTACTTTGTGTTGTCAGAAAGTGAAAACTTCCTCATCAACAGAACCTAGGGCACATTTTGTATCATAGAATGTAGAAACACAAATTCAATAGTTTGGAGTAAGCTTAGAAATAATTTGTAAGATCAGTTGTTTATCATCTTTCTTGATTCCACATTATTCGAGTTGCAATCTTACAAATTTTATTTTTATGAAGACATCTCATATAGTGTCAAAATTGGTTGGACTCAATCCTATGAGTTCATTCTCCAACCAATGACCTCTTAGCTCCTCTTGCTTACGAAAGAGTAATTCTAAGGTATTTCCCACTCCATTTAAAGTAGTGAAATATTTTATGTGAAAAATAAGATTAGGAGAGACTAAGATACATAGAGTACCAAAGGATTCATCACATTTGTTAAACCATTTTATCTTTTTTGCATTATCTTGAGGTTTAGTTTCAAGTCCCATTATAACATGATGATATCCATGTCTTTTGATATATATTATCATCTTAGGTTTCCATTTAAAATAGTTATTATGGTATTAAAATAGAAATTGTAGATCCATCAATGAGAGTAGAAAATATTATTGCAAAGAAGAAATAAAAGTGTGAAAAGGAATACCCACAAGGCACTCCCCTTTTTCCACTAGTCTCCAAAATCACCCACACCCAAATATTACAAGTTTGGCACTTTGTAATTACTACATTTACAAGACATTTTATCATATTGGAATGCTCTCCAAGACTCCATTGGCCAAAAGGATAATTTTTAATACAAAAAAAATCTGATACAAACTAAAAAAAATAGCCTTGTAGTTGTGTGTTAATCTTTAATACCTTTCAAACTCCTTTTTATTTTTGAAAAATGGAGTTTAGAGGCAAAATATATGGCCTATGGAAGGAAAAAAGTGTAGTAGCTTCAACCTACAATATCTTAATAAAATGAAAAGAAAATTAACTAGACCTTTGTAGATGGAAATTTCTCATTTCTAGTTTTCTATCAAGTATTCATTTGCAAAATCTCACACACGAGGCAAAAGTTGTGCACTTCAAAAAAAAAAAATTAATCTACCAATTAGAAATGACTCACATCTACTTCTCACTTGGTTTTGATAAAATATATTGATTGTATGCAAAAATTAGTAGATACCAAGGTGGTTTTTTTTTATCTTGAGAACAACACCCATAAACTTTTTTTCTTACCAATGAGTGGAAGCTAGATATCGAAAGCAAATATGAAAATGTCTACAATAAAATATTTCAACTTTTTCACTCTAATTTTTACTATGTCCTCCAATATTTGATTTTCATTTAATAAAACTCAATCTTGACTTAATTAGACCTTCTGGATGCTTTATAAATTCTGAAAATGTCTCCATATCATGGAAACACTACAATCACCAAAATCTCACAAGAACCGATATATGTAAACTAGATTAACAAGATGCTTATTTTTCCTTGAAACTATTATTATTCTCCAGGTCATATGAGGATGTAGGAGAAGAGAATACTAATTTTTTTTGAGGAAAAATATTATCTATCTATTACTCTCAAATTTCACAAAAACAATAAAAAATACAATCACCTATACCAAAAAAATGACTTTGATACCATGTTAGATTTTGTGAGAAAAAATAATTGAGGTAGGATTTGATGTCATTCAAAGATCACATACAACTCCACTTGACAAATTATTGAAGATAAAAATAGCCAAATTGATAGAAAGCTAAAATGAGAGAAAAATTGAGACTATGCAAGAGAAATTAGAGAATACTCTCAATACTCTCACTGAGCAATCTATAACTAGTGAAGGTGAGAGGAAAGTATTGTATATATAGAAAAAATAGGGCATATGCATTTAAGAGTTTTATTAACTCATATTTCCAATAAAAGGTGAGAGGTTTTACTTGGTAAATACCAAAACATGTGGTGTAGCCTCCTTGACTGAATACATAAAAAGAGTTATGTAAGGCAATACATAAAGCCAAAAGAGGGTGAGAAACCCAACTACCCAACCTACCAAGGTAATGAAATAACAGTGGTTGTGAGAAGTGGTACACCAAGCCAAAAAAGGGTGTGTAACTCAACTACCCATGTGTGGGAGAGAGTGACATGTATTAACCACTCTTAATAAACCTAAGAAAGATTAAATAATGTGTAGGAAAAATTAATTCCCCCTAACATAAGGAAAAAAAAACCACAAAAACACTTCAATGATAATATATTGGAAAGAACCTAAATTTCATATTATTTAGCATTATATCCTAATATTTAATCTTTTTCTTCCTTCTCTTTTGTCGATTTTTATTTGCAACTAATCCCACCATAGGGATTTGTGTCCTTTCACTCTCATGCTAGAATATTTTTAACTTTTATGTCACATTTGGCTCCTTCAAAGTTATACTTTTCAATGTCCAATTTTTAGCCAACAAGATCTTCAAGATTTAGAATTTTGTTGTAACTTAAGGGATCAATCCTTGGTTTATTAGTTATTCTAGTGATGACCCTCAAAAATATGTCTTCTCGTTGATCTAATGCACCTCGACTGGCTTCATCTTCTCCTTCCAGCACTTTTCCTTCATCTTCATTTACATCCTCAACACAAA
This sequence comes from Cryptomeria japonica, assembly GCF_030272615.1. Lineage (NCBI taxonomy): Eukaryota > Viridiplantae > Streptophyta > Pinopsida > Cupressales > Cupressaceae > Cryptomeria > Cryptomeria japonica. Next base: position 286,987,829 of record NC_081413.1, read on the forward strand.
ACCCTCTACTTTTTGTTTATATTGTCTCTAACTTGGTTGTTATTCTTATTATCATTTCTGCAACAACTGCATCACTAAATCATAATGTTTTCCCCTACAACCATGTCCCGTTTGTGCCATGCCTACATAGGTTATCTACAATTACAAGTTTTTAATCTCACTCTTCCTTTGTCCATAACAAAATATTTAAAAGCCCTTCTTAACACACTCACAATCAACTAGTACCTATGCTTCTACCACTTAATACAACTGTGACTAGGGATATGCCCAATCATGTATCCTCTATCAATATTAACCATAATTATAAACATATATATGTTTTCAAGATTATAATAGGGAAATCAAGTCATATATAAAAATAACAACTATATAATTACAAGAGTTCAACATCACCCATGGGATTTTGGCCTTCCTCTCTACTCTATTTTAGAATCTCAAGTTTTTAAACACATCATTTTAAATACATCATTCCTATTGTTTGTCAACACTTCTTGAATTCAATAGTACTTCATTGCACCATGAGCCAACCTTCCAGTTCAACCACATGCAAATGTTTGTTGCTCTACTCACCACCACCATTAATCATCAAATTTTTTTATTCTTACTCTCTTTAGGAATTTCAACCAATAATTTGTTTTATAAGA